>NC_045979.1:14583886-14738886 GCF_010909765.2 Amblyraja radiata
GGAACATTAGTGTAATTGTTTCCAGATGAAATGTGCCCCCATGGAAATTCAACTCGGCACTTCGAGTCACGAATCAGATTGCGTACCTGATGCATTTTCTGACTCAAACACGTCAAACAACATCAACGTCACATTGTGTTGCTAGGGAAATTAGTACACATTGTTCCAAGGATGGATTGGTCACTCCTGAGACAATCATAAACCAAATGGGAAATATAGAAACATAGATACATACAGACTCAAAACATTGTCCGAAGAAGGATGCTGACCATAAATGTCACCTATCCATGTTCTCCAGAGATGCTGTCAGGCTGGCTGAGTTGAATCGGTTGTAAGGAAGGCAAATCTGAGGAAAGACATTCTTGCCATAGAGGGAATACAGAGAAAATTCACCAGACTGATTCCTGGGATGTCAGGACTTTCATATGAAGAAAGACTGGATAGACTCGGCTTGTACTCGCTAAAATTTAGAAGATTGAGGGGGGATCTTATAGAAACGTACAAAATTCTTAAGCGGTTGGACAGGCTAGATGCAGGAAGATTGTTCCCGATGTTGGGGACGTCCAGGACAAGGGGTCACAGTTTAAGGATAAAGGGGAAATCCTTTAGAATCGAGATGAGAAAAATATTTTTCACACAGAGAGTGGTGAATCTCTGGAACTCTCTGCCACAGAAGGTAGTTGAGGCCAGTTCATTAGCTATATTTAAGAGGGAGTTAGATGTGGCCCTTGTGGCTAAAGGGATCAGGGGGTATGGAGAGAAGGCTCTGAGTTGGATGATCAGCCATGATCATATTGAATGGCGGTGCAGGCTCGAAGGACCGAATGGCCTACTCCTGCACCTATTTTCTATGTTTCTATGTTTCTAAAGGCAATATTAGCATTCAAGAGGTCTAGAACATAAAAGCAGAGGTCTAATGCTGATACTTTATAAGGCACTGGTCAGACCACAAGCTTTAGGCCGCATATCTGAGGAGGGTTGTACTGGCATTGGAGAGGGTCCAGAGGAAGTTTACGACATACGGGGATGATTGGGTTGATGCACGATGAGCGTCTGATGGCACTGGGCCTGTTCTTCTGGAGTTTAGATGGAAGAGGGTGGGGGGGGGGGGGGTATCTCATTAAAACTGACCGAATAATGACAGGTCTGGATAAAATGGATGTGGAGAGGATGTTTCCATTAGTGAGAGAGTCTAGGGCACAGCCTCAGCATAAAAGGACGTACCTTCAGACAGGAGATGAGAAGGAATTTCTTTAGTCAGAGGGTGGTGAATCTGTGGAATTTATTGCCACAGATGGTTGTGGAGGGCAGGTCAGTGGATATTTTTAAGGCGGATATATTGACAGACTCTTGATTAGTATGGGTGTCAGGGGTTATGGGGCAAAGGCAGGAGAATGGGGTTGAGAGAGAAAGATAGATCACTCATGACTGAATGGAAGGGTAGACTTGATGGTCCAAATGGCCTAATTCTGCTCCTAGAATCTATGAATTAATGATCCAGAAGCAGGAGGGAGTCGGCAACACCAGCGGACACTGGCAGAGGGTCGGTAGGAGAACCGGGGGTCTTACCTTTCACTCCTTCAAGGTCGGCTGCGGGCGGTCCCTCTGGGGCACAATGCTGAAGGTCTCGACAGGAGAGAAAGGACTGCTCGCTGGTGGACAGAATGAGGTGATGTCTGTAACGGGACTTTATGGACTGTAAAATGGCACCAAAATCTGGCTACTATTGCATATGGACGCAGTGGGCTGTTTCCATGCATGGGGTACTTGATCACGGAATGTCTTTGTGCATGGCAACAATCTCACTGATCTATATGCAAAATATGTATTTCACTGTACCTTGGCACTCATGACAATAAAATAACTATTGAACTATTCGAGGCCCTGATTCCTCACTACACCAGGGTTCGCAACAAGTCACCAATTTCTCACCAACCTCTATGCATGTCCTGAAACCTAGCTCTCTCTCCTTCCAGCCTCACTGAACCCAGTCACAGTCCTGACCACCCTACGCTCCTCATGCACTTTAGACCCTGAGCCCACTGAACCTCACAGCAACAGATCTATGACTTTTTAGTTTAGTTTAGTTTAAAGCCGCATGGAAACAGGCCCTTCGGCCCACCGAATACGCACTGCCCAATAATCCCCGCACACTAACACTATCCGACGCACACACGGGACAATTTACACTTATACCAAGCCAATTAACCTCCAAACCTGTATTTCTTTGGAGTGTGGGAGGAAACCGAAGAGAAATTAAAAAGCAAAGCCCGAACCTCTCATTGTGCGTTTGTCTTACAGATGAGTGTGTTTGATTTAATGGGTTTCTGCAGAGCTAAATCTATCCATTGTATACATCTCTATCCATCCTCGAAAGAATGAGGATGACAAAGTTATATCTATTCATTTAAAATGCATTTGTTTATAAATTCATAAAAGCAGCAGAGTAAGGATTATGCATAATTACAGTTTAATTATTTAGTGATTAAATCAATTAGACAATCTGTACAGAAATACAGGATTAGAGAATATTGCAAAGGATGAGAAATATAGGATCAACACTTCAAAATGTCATGAAGATACTGTAGATACAAAATGCTCGGTCAGGCAGCATCTCAGGAGAAAAGTAATAGGTAACGTTTCAGCTCGAGACCCTTCTTCAGACTGAGAATCAGGGGAGAGGGAAACTAGAGGTATTAAAAGGTACAGAACAATCAAGGCCAGTACCAACGCAAGGATGGCCAAGGAGCCCACAATGGTCCATTGTTGGCTGTGGTGGAGGTGATACCGAAGAAACATAGAAACAAAGAAAATAGGTGCAGGAATAGGCCATTCGTCCCTTTGAGCCGAATGGCTGATCATCCAAAATCAGGACACCGTTCCTGCTTTCTCCCCATATCCCTCGATGCCGTTAGCCCTAAGAGCTATGTCTAAAGTGCCTGTCCCACTGTACAAGGTAATTCAAGAGCTCTCCCGAGTTAAAAAAAAAAATCAAGCTCGTGGTAAGCACGTAGAATGTACTTAGCGGGTACGTCGGAGCTCGGGACGTCTCTTAGCGGCTCGTAACGCTAACGGCAGGCACTCGGGAAATGTGGTAAGCTCGTGAATACTCGTGAAGATTTTTCAACATGTTGAAAAATGTCCACGAGAGCCCCGAGTACCTATGAGCGGCTATTACCGTAATTCTCCGAGTTCGAATCAGGGGAAACTCGGGAGAACTCTTGAATTAGCTCGTACAGTGGGACAGGCCCTTAACTCTTGAATACATGAATGAGATAAGAACAGTGAAACTACCAAGATAACTAGGGTGGGAGAGGGACAGAGAGAAAGGGAAGGCAAGGGTTACTTGAAATTAGACAACTCAATATTCATACAGACAGTGGAGGAGGCCCGGGAAATCTGCCAAAATAAACATTTGAAATACAAACTGAAAGGGAAAGAATCATTGGAAATGTGTAATACTATGGAAGGGACAATCCAGTCTGACGTGTGGATACTGGGAGGCGGGGGATGGTGATTACTGCATGCAGAATGATGACATATCTTCAATGTTGCATCAAGACACTTCAGAATTACAGAATGTAAATTCTTTCAGGAAGTCCTGAGGTCAGGAAGAGTTTGGCATGAATGGAAGTCTTTATTTCCAACTGTGATGGTTGACAAAAGAGGGAAAATTTGATTTGCCCGTGACTGATTCACTGGTTACGTGGTTAATGAAAATGCACGGAGATGGGTGCTTCACAGACAGGCCGGGCAAAGGGCAGTTGTTTCATCCTTTTGTCATTCTGCATTTCCTCACCATCTACTTCCTCTGTATTCCCTTGACCTTCAGTTGCACCCCATGAAGTTAGTGCTGTGTCCATCTGATGGAGAGGGTGTACAGGATGCAATAAACCACCATGAATCCTTACGCACACGCAGCCATGTACTTCAGGACTCCCCCTAAATGACCCCGATGTTGAAATCAATGCGTAGGAAGGAACTGCAGATGCTGCTTTAAACCGAAAATAGACAACACAAAATGCTGGAGTAAATCAGCGGGTCAGACAGCACCTCTGCCTTACAGCGCCAGAGACCTGGGTTCAATCCTGACTACGGGTCTTGTCTGTACGGAGTTCGTACGTTCTCTCCCCATGACCTGCGTGGGTTATATCCGGGACCTCCGGTTTCCACAGACCTCCCACATTCCAAAGACGTACAGGTCTGTAGGTTAATTGACTTGGCATAAATGTAAATTGTTCCTAGTGTGTGTAAGATAGCGTAAGGGAATCACGGATCGGTGTGGACGGTGGGCCAAATGGCCTGTTTCCGTGCTGTATCTCTAAACTAAACTAAACTAAACTAAACTAAACTAAACTAAACTAAACTAAACTAAACTAAACTAAACTAAACTAAACTAAACTAAACTAAACTAAACTAAACTAAACTAAACTAAACCGAATAGGTGATGTTTCAGGTCAAGACCCTTCTTCAGACTGAGAGCCAGGGGAAGGGAAACAAGAGATATTTTTTAAATATTTTTTTTATTAAAGGTAATCAATTACAATGCTTCAAACAACTTTATATCAAATTAATTCAATTTGCATTAAGTAAAACACTAATAATACTTATCTACTATTTTTTTTTAGAAATAATGATAGAAAAAGAATAGAACAGTTATAAATCATTAAGAAAGTGATTAAATAATAAATTGATTATATATAAGAAAGAAAAGAGAAACGAAAAAAAAAAAAAAAAATGAAAAACCACAATATGTATTGTTAATAACACTACTACAAGTGATAGTATCAATAAAGACATATATGTTAATTCCAATATAAAAATGAATTATTCTCATCAAATCCCGCAGGGTGCACGCCGAGCTGTGTTGCCAAGAACAGCTACTTCTCTAAATACTGTATATATGGAGACCATATCTGTTCAAAAGAATTATACTTGTCCAATAGGACAAATCTAATTCTTTCCAGATGTAACGTCTCCATCATCTCTGCTGCCCACATTTTGTTTGTGGGGGATAATGTTCCCTTCCAAAATTTCAATATGATTTTTTTCCCAATTATCAAACAGTAATCAAAGAAATGTCTTTGATTTGCTGTAAGTGATAGATGTAAATCCGGAATTCCAAATATTATTAGCTTTGGGTTAGGGTCCAATTTAACTTTGATGACTTCAGAAATAACTTTAAAAATTTCTGTCCAGTAATAATTCAATTTAGGACATGTAACGAAACTATGTATTAAATTTGCCTCTGCTTTCTTGCACTTATCACAAATAGCGGAGAGATTCGGAAAAATACTATTTAATTTAGTTTTCGAATAATGTAACCTATATAATACTTTAAATTGTATCAATATATGTCTGGCGTTTAATGAACACCGGTGTATTCGTTGTAGACTTTCTTCCCAGTTTTCTTTTGTTATAGCCAATCCCATTTCATTTTCCCATGCTTGACGATATATTTCCGTTATTGGATTCTCCTTATCCAAAATGATGTTATATATATAGGCTATTAATTTTTCTGTATTTGGATATAAATTAAACAGTTCGTCTAACAGTCCTGCTTCTTTATTTTTATAATCTTGTGTATTGGATTTAATATAATCTCTAATTTGTAAATACCTAAACAAATGTTGTGGAGACAATCCATAAATATCTTGTAACTCCTGGAATAAAAGAAATTTTCCTTTTCTATAAAGGTGTTCTATCCTTGTAATTCCTAAATCATCCCATTGTTTAAACCCCCCATCTAATATAGCAGGTTTAAACAATGGGTTATTCATAATTGGTAATCTAAATGAGAGATTATCCAAATGTAGAGTCTTAACTATTTGTTTCCAAATACGTCTATTATTATATATTATTAGGTTGTCTTTATAATTTTTTTTTTGTACTTCCGTTGGTGCAAAAATTATCGAACCCACATTGAAAGGTAGACAGTCTTCCTTTTCAATATTTAACCATGTCGGTTCATGATCCATATTTACCCACCAGAAATTCATATTCTTAATCTGAACAGCCCAAAAATAATATAAAAAGTTTGGAAGTGCTAATCCTCCATTTATCTTAGCTTTGCATAGATGTTTTTTATTTATTCTGTGATTTTTATAATCCCAAATAAAACTATTAACAATATTGTCAATTTAAAAAAAAAAAGTTTTCGGAAGAAAAAAAGGAATAGCCTGAAACAAATATAACAACTGTGGTAGAAATACCATCTTTATGGCACTTATTCTACCAATCATGGATATAGGAAGTGTTTTCCAATATAAAATATTTTTTCTAAGTTTATCTAATAGTTGAGGATAGTTGGATTTTATTAATGAGTTATGAGTTTTAGTTACGTTAATCCCTAAATATTTAAGTTTGTCTGTAACTACTTTTAATGGGTATTGTTGTAATGTATTTAGATTTATTCCTGTTATTGGCATAATCTCGTTTTTATCCCAATTAATCCTATACCCAGAAAATGCACCAAACTTAGTTATAATATTTAGCAGGTTGGGAATACTAATTTCCGGTTTTGTAATATAAATCAAAACATCATCTGCATATAAAGAAATTTTATTAATTGTTGTATCCGTATTATAGCCATATATTTCAGGTTCAGATCTAATTTTTTCCGCCAATGGTTCTATCACCAATGCGAACAATAAGGGTGATAACGGACATCCCTGTCTGCATCCCCTAGAGAGTTTGAATTTGGCTGATAAAATTTGGTTAGTTCCGTATCTCGTATTCTTTTTGAATATATAATATTAAACAAGCGTCTGAGATTATGGGATGAATAACGTTTTGGGATAAAACCTGTTTGATCATAATGTATTAATTTAGAGATCACTAAACTTAATCTCCTAGATAAGACCTTAGTTAATATTTTTTGGTCTGTATTTAAAAGGGCAATCGCTCTATATGATCCAGGATCTTCCAAATCCTTATCTACTTTAGGGATGAGTGTAATTGTGGATTCATTTAGAGATTCTGGTAATTTTCCTTGGTCATATGCATATCTATACATTATTTGTAATCTTGGAGAAATCAGATCTTGAAATGTTTTATAAAATTCTGCACTCAGGCCATCCGGGCCCGCTGCTTTTCCGTTCTTTAGCGAACTAATTGATTCTATAATGTCTTTTACTGTTATTTCAGCATTTAACAATTCTCTACCTTCCTGATCTAAGCTATTGATTTGACATTCTTGTAAAAATATTTCCATACTATCTGTTTGTCCTGTTAGTTTTGACAAATAAAGATTTTTATAATATTGTAAAAATCTATCATTAATATCTTTTGGAGTAGTCAGTATATTTCCATACTCAGATCTAATTCCGTGTATCATCTTCTCATCTTCTAATTTTCTAAGCTGTCGTGCTAGTAATTTTTGAGGTTTATCTCCAAATTCAAAATACACTTGTTTAGTTTGTTGAAAAAGTTTAATAACTTGATTAGAATATATTTTATTTAATCTATATTTTACTGATGCAATTTTATTACTTAACTCTTTGGAAGGCTGTTTTATATTTTCATTATCTAGACGTTTTATCTCATTTTCTAAATTTTGTTCTATTTTTCGATTTTCTTTATTGAGATGTGCTTGTGCGGATATTATTGCGCCACGCATGAATGCCTTAAATGTGTCCCAAAATAGTGATGGGGAAATTTCAGGATTATCATTAGTTTCAAAAAATAATTTAATCTGATCCATCACATATTTACAACAGTCATTGTCCTTTAATATCTGAGGGTTAAATCTCCAGGTAGTAGTTTTATTAGATATATCTTTTAATTTTATCTTAAATGTTAATGGCGCATGATCCGAGATGATAATATTATGATATTTTGCGTCATACGTAAAAGGAAGTAATTTAGAATCTATTAAAAAATAATCTATCCTCGAATAGGTTCCATGTACGGGCGAGAAAAAAGAATATTCTCGTCCGGATGGATTATCTAACCTCCAGATGTTTTTAATATTAGATGTATTGATAAAAGCATTTATGAATTTACTTGATTTCGAGGCAGCTTTCCTTTTTGCAGATGATCTATCTAGATAGTTATCTAAAGTACAATTTAAATCACCTCCAATTATTAAATTGTGTTGAGTGGATATAGGAATATTATTAAATATTTTCTTAAAAAATAGTGGATTATCAAAATTAGGGGCATATATATTCATTAAAATTACCTTTTTTGAATATAATTCCCCTGTAATTATTACATATCTGCCTTCTTTATCCTCTATAATAGAACTTTGTATGAAAGGTATACCTTTGCGAATAATTATTGCAACTCCTCTAGATTTATGTATAAATGTAGAATGATACACCTTAGAAATCCATTTAGCTGTTAATCTATGTTGAGCATCTTTTTTAAGATGAGTCTCTTGAAGGAAAATGACATCTGTCTTCAATCTGTTCAACTGAGCTAACACCTTTCCCCTTTTAATTGGTTCATTAATTCCTTTTACATTCCAACTGCAGAAGGTTACTCCATCACCCCCAGTCTTCACCTTTATATCATGCATTTTACTATTAGGGCGGCTTTTTTTGGAGTAGCCTTCTTGACTCCCCCAGCTCCCCGTTGCGCCCGGACATCGATCCAATGAGAATTTCTATCCACCTTAATCCGCATCTATGTCTTCTTAAACTAAATACACAATATCCTTCACATCTACATTCAAATAATATATAATATAAGATCAATAAAAAACAAAAACAATAAGAAATATCAATAATAAAAAAAAAGTAAAGGGTGTTAATAGGGTGCTCAGAAAAAAAAGAAACTACACTTATATAGTGTGTAGTATGTGAAGGTGAAAGCCACATTAACGTGGCCATTAATCTAAAGACTTCCGTTTTTTTAAAGAAAAAAAAAAAAGATGTTAATTATACCAGCTCCTATCTCAAATGCTATATATATTGGGGTGGGGTACTAACTTTATATACTTAGTACTTAGTGATTATTTCTATTATTCATATTACTATTTGCTAATTACTAATATCAATTGTATTTAATACTATAATATGTAATACTATTATCATGGAATAATTAAGTATTTTCTAATAATTAATACAGAACTACAACTAAATGTCCATTATTCCACTTCCTTCTAAGTGAGTATTTCATAACCACAGGTCGATGATAAAAGTTCAGCTCTCTCCTTCTCCCTCGGGTCCTTCCTCCGCGTCTTCTCTCTCTTCATCTTCTGGATTCTGCTGTATGTCTCGGGCGAATTTCAATGCTTCAGTATACGTAACGAAACGATATTCCTTGTCATCATAAGTTACTCTCAGTGTTGCTGGGTACATCAAGCCATATCTCAGATCCTTAGTATTCTGTAAATTCCTCAGGATACCTCTTGTTTCTCTAAATAGTGATCTTTTCTTGGCCACTTCTGCTGGGTAGTCTCTAAAAATACTGATGTTGTTTCCCTCGTATTTCAGGTTTCTCTTTTTTATTATTATCTTCATCATTTCTTCGAAGACATGATCAAAGGCCACTTTTACAATCATTTGTCTGGGCGATGAACCTATCCCAGGGGCCCGTCTTAGAGCCCTATGTGCACGGCTCAACAGGGGTTCTTGATCCAAATTCAGAATATCCTTTAAAAGTTTTGCAACAAATTTTCGAGGATCTTGACTCCCCTCACGACCTTCGCTCAGACCAACTATACGCAAATTTTTACGGCATTGGCGTCCCTCCAGATCAATACATTTCTCGTTTGTTTTGCGTAATAATTCTAAGAGGCGTTTGTTCTCGGCACGGAGTTTTTCGGTCTCCTTAGTATTCAGTTCAGCAATCTTAGTTAGCTCTTTAATTGCTTCGCCTTGTTGGTCTAGCGAAATTATAGTAGGATCTATCTTGCCATCCAGCTTTCTTTCCATCCCAGCAGCTATATCCTTTACCTCCTCGATTTGAGTTTGTAACTCGGCATTAGCCTTTTCCTTCCACTCATCCATCATACTTCTTACCGTCATTATAACTTGTTTTATTAAGTCATCTTTAATTTTCTCGTGAGACACCAGCATATCCGCTTTTAAACTTTTTATCTCCTCCTTATACTCCTTCCTCTGCTTCTTTATCTCACCTAGAATGGTAGTCTTGAGTTCCTCCATTTCAGCTTTCCTCTGTGAGACACCTTCTTGAGAAGCAGCAGCAGCACCCGAGCTTAGGTCTGTTTCCCTTCTCATAGATTTTTTTCCAGTGGTGGGGGGAGGGGAGCGCTGGGTCATAATTTCTTCTTAAAATCGCGCGCCTGATGACGTCACGCACCTTTTAAACGCTGCCGGAGCCGTTTGCAATCGATCTCCTGTGGTAAGTGCGTTTGTTTGACCCTTTTACCCCCGTTTTTAATTCAGTTTTTTGCGGAGCTGTAATGGCGCGATTCCACTCACATCATGGCGCCAACCGGAAGTCGGAAACAAGAGATATTGACGGTGATATAGAGAGATATGGAACAAATAAATGAAAGATATGCAAAAAGCAACGGTGATTAAATAAACGGTCCATTGTTAGCTGTGGGCTAGATGAAAACGAGTTACAAACAATGGCACTCAACAAGATAACTGAAGATAGTATAATGATGGGTAGGGGAGGGATAGAGAGAGAGGGGATGCAAGAGTTACTTAAAGTTAGAGAAATCAATATTATACCGCTGGGTTGTAAGCTGCACAAGCAAAATCATTGTTTCAGGATACCAAAGGCATTGTCAAACACATGACTTTAGACTTCAGCGATACAGTGTGGATACTAGCCCTTCTCTCCCAGGTCAGCATCCCCAACATCAGCTGGTTCTGTAAGGTCAGCTACCATCGATCAAATGCCTGGCACCTCGGTCCCATTACATGCACTGTATTCCATGCTCTGTCACAATATGAATACACAGGGAAAATGTTTCCTTGAAATAATATACATGTAGGAAAGAACTGCAGATACTGATTCATACTGAAGATAGACACAGAATGCTGGAGTAACTCTGTGGAACAGGCAGCATCTCCAGCATTTTGTGATCCAGAGATGCGGCCTGTCCTGCTGTGTTACTCCAGCATTCTGTGAGCCAGAGATGTTGAACGAATATAATATCCTTATCAACATACAGGAATCTATGGCTCATGTCAACTCAAATCAGAGAAGCAACATCTGGAATGTTGGAGCTTGTGGAAGCCCAGTGAAAATGGAAGGAGTGAAACACTATTACACGATTATAGCCACCCTGTGCCACCAGTAGCAGAGACCGAAGAAGCCACTGAATTACTGTTAAAACACAAGTACATGCTATAACACCAGGATAAGCACTTAAGCAAGAATAACAAGCCCTATGCCAAAGCAGTATCTAAACTACCTCTACACACTTATGCTATAGGCCAATAACTAACTCCAGGTTCAGTAATAGGCTATCTATATGTTAACAAATACATGCTAAATGTTTAACTAAGAAGCCCAATTTCAATGTCACATGAGAAGATAAAATGTGCCCAGTTAAACTATGGGAAAAGCGTAAATTAAGCATGTAGACCATTGGGGTTGTCAAGTGGGCCCTTGTCTTCGCTAGTATTTCGTTGAGTTAGGCCCACGATACCTCGGGAAGGTTCAACATTTAGTTTTGGCGTCCCTTCAGCTTCTGTTAACTTCATCCACCACCTTAAAACCACCAAACTGGAGCGGAAGGATGTTTTCCTTGATCCTGAAGGATAACAAAGAAAGAAGACATGACGTGGGTGTGGATTGTACTCATGGGTCATCAATCATGTCAACATTATGCAATCAGTGTGGTCTTTATTGAAGCATGGTAGCTGCAGGCCAACTGGAACCATGGACTGACGCAGAATGGAGGCACAATAAGGGCAAGTAGCAAATTGATCATTGACCATTCTCAGGGAGGAGAAAGCCTAGTAGTCCCATGAAGAGGGCATGTACAACAGGGGCAAATCAAATTGTCATAGAGTCATGCAGCATGGAAACAGGCCCTTTGGCCCAACTTGCCTACACCAGCAAACATTTCCGATCTACACTCGTCCCACCTGCCTGCATTTGACTTATATCCCTCTAAATATGTCGCTTGTCTAAATGTTTCTTAAAGGTAGCGATAGTACCTGCCACAACTACCTTCTCCGGCAGCTCGTTCCATACACCAACCAGCTTTTGGGTGAAAACGTTATCCCTCAAGTTCCTATTAAATCTTCCTACCCAATACCCCCGCCCCAAACACACCTTAAACCTATGTCCTCTGGTTCTTGATTCCCCTACTCTGGGCAAGAGAATCTGCACGTCTACCCGATCTATTCCTCTCATGACTTTGTGCACCTCTATAAGATTACCCCTCATGCTCCTGCGCTCCAAGGAATAGTGTTAACAGCAGACCTTAGAGAAAAGTTCTATCCGAGGAAAAATAATACATGATTATGTGACACGGGCCAATGAAATATGCTCTGTGTCCTTTTAAGTGGAAGTGAATAACAAACTGAGATATAATGATAAATCAATAAGGAACGAAACTGTAAATAAAAAAACTTTTACCTGTGTGTTCAGGGTGAATAGATTGTTTACTTATCTTCAGTGCACTTTAAACCACTCTATTTTTTAATGGTTGACTTGGAGAAATAATTATCAATCCAGTTTGTTAGTTAACTGGTTAAAAGCAGGAGTGTATCACTGTATTTACTGCCCGCAGAAGGGGAGGAAGTGGAGCAAAAATTCAAAAGAGGAATCCAGAAAAACGAGAAGAAAAAAGGACAGAGAAAGAGAAGAAAAGAGCCGAGGAAAAGAGAGAGAGAAAAGACGAAAATAGCAAAAGAGAAGAAAGAGAAAGCTCTCACTCACTCAGTCTTCAAAATGCCGACCAAGCAAAATCCAGCAATCAGAAACCCTTGCAGAAAGACCCTCGAACGCGGAGATCCCATTTAGAGGGAAACAGAGAAGAGAGAGAGAATCGGGAGAACGAGCAGAGCTAGCATCTTCGTCCTACCTAGGTCCGACATCTCGAGCAGCAAGATGAACGACCTTGTCTTCTCTGCCCAATTCGGCTAACTTCTGCGGAAATCGAGCAGAAGACATTAGGCCTCCGTCAAGCCCCCCCAGCTAGCCACTCTTCCAGTGCATTCTCTGCAAATTCCCCGTCCCTGCTCCGTCAGAAAGAGAGAGAGGAGCAAGAGTCTCAATTAGAGAGAGCTAGCCGAAAGAGAGCGAGCGAGAGTGCTAAGCCAGAGAGCAGATCTAAGTGGCGACGACCACAGAGAAGTGAAGGAAGGAAAGAGAGCTCTCTGGAGACGGAGAAAGAAGAGAGAGGAGGGTAAAGAAGAGAGAGAGTAGGGAACAGAAGAAAGAGAGGGAACGAGAGAGAGAATGAGAGAGTGAGAAAACAGAGTAGAGAGAGAAGAGAGAGAGCACCCGGTCACTCTCCCTAGTCATCATCTCTGTCACGATATCTTCTTCTGTCCCTTCCTCTCTCCTCTCTGTCCCTCTCTCCCTCTGTCCCTCTCTCTCTCTCTCTCTCTCTGTCCCTCTCTCTCTCTCTGTCCCTCTCTCTCTCTCTCTCTGTCCCTCTCTCTCTCTCTGTCCCTCTCCCACCGTGGTCATCGTACTAGAATCATTATCATCCTGTTGTGTTTCACTGTCTGTATAACATTATCAACTACCGCACAGCCAACCATGGACCACTGTGGGACCACCTGGACCATCTTTAGACCAACGATGGACCATCTTTCTTTGATCATTGTTGCATTTTGCATATCTTTCATTCATTTGTTTTCTATATCTATTTTCCCTTTCCCCTGACTCTCAGTCTGAAGAAGGGTCTCGACCCGAATCATCATCTATTCCTTTTCTCCAGAGATGCTGCCTGACCCGCTGAGTTACCCCAGATTTTTGTGTCTATCTTCTGTGTGAACCAGCATCGCCAGTTCCTTCCCACACATTGTTTGCTAACACTGTTGAACTTGCACCTAATTCTAAGTTTTGCAGAAAAGAAGAGCAACAAGGTGTATAATTGAACGTGCTCTGAGATGTAGTTACCTTGGAAACTCTGCAGGAGCTAATTAATTTTCATGGGAAAAAGCTGCTATTTTCTTTTATATTGTTGCAGCTGGCAAGTGGCACTTACTATAACCTCTTGTTTATAACAGCCTCCCTTTGTTCAACAAGTAGATTTGAACACCAAGGTGGCCCACATCATGTTTTGTGAGGCTAACTGAGCTTTTGCAAGAACACGGGACTCACAAACCTACCCTGACATTTAATGTGGCCATAACTCAACCAGTGTAGCACAGTGGCGCAGCTGGGAGAGATGCTGCCTTACAGCACCAGAGACCCTGGTTTCATCCTGATCTTGGGTACTGTCTATGTGGGGTTCACACGTTTGCATGTTCCCCCTGAGGCCACGTGGGTTTCCTCTGGGTGCACCAGTTTCCTCCCATATCTCAAAGATGTGGGAATACGAGTTCCCTGTCAACTCTTGACTGAGAGTCACCATGAATACTCAGCGTTTTCCTTCAGAGTGGAGATTAGGCTGAATCAGGAATGACCTCCCAGTCCTTTGACTGAAACCACATGTCTAAGTTGCCAGAGTGCACAACGCAATCTTTCGACCCGCCACTCAATCAGGAATACTAGTATTGAGAGCCTATGGATTATTATAAATACATTGTTGATTCACAACATGAACCTGCAGGTCAGATAAAGTTTTATTATATGCCAGACGAGCTTCCTGCTGGTAACTACCTGTCCCAGAGAGGATGACAATGATGATTCCAATGAACCAGGAACTCTACTAACTGAGGAGAAATAAAGCATATGTTAAGAAAAACGTGCTTCCCTGGTCATTATGACTCCTATGGCCAGCCAGGTCCATGATGGTCTACCGAACTACAGAGGTTACTATGCAAGGCACCTTGCCAATGTCTACGTCAACCTGATCTATCGCAGAGACAGTGAAAATGACTAGACAGCCCATGCTGGCAGTAAACCCAACCTGGGCCGACAGACTGCTCCATTCCGGAGTTTACGGAGGTTAATAATGAGACCTTACTTACCAGCGCCTCTAACCCCGGGTCGATTTTTTTTTTTTTTTTGAAGCTTCAGTGAAGTTCCATTTGCAGACCCTGTCTATCATGCTTGTCATTCCTGTTAGATAGCTGATGCCGCTGGCCAACTTCTCTTGTAGTGGCTTGTCCGTCCACGAGGGAACAGCAATTTTAGAGGCAAGAGCACGCAGCTCTTCCTTATGCGATTGTCGCACATCATGCATTAAAGCATGGGATCCCGGCACATAGTCATGTTCGGGGTCATGTTTGGAGTCAGTCCATAGTGGAAGAGTCTAGGACAAGAGGGCACAGCCTCAGAGTAAAAGGATGTACCTTAAGAATGGAGATGAGGAGGAATTTCTTTAGCCAGAAGGTGATGAATTTGTAGAATCTGAGTCATTGGTATTTTAAAGCGGAAATTGAGAGGTTCTTGATTATTAACAGTGTCAAAGGTTATGGGTGGAAGGCAGGAAAATGGGATTGAGAGAGGGAAATGAGATCAGCCATGATTGAATGGTGGAGCAGACTCAATGGACCAAATCGCCTATTTCTTCTTCTATGTCATGTGGTTATTTCCCAGATCTTCAAAAAATGATCTACTTCCAAATGATCCAAACCTCTCTTCCCTCCGGATTAAATAATTCTTGGAGATTCACCATCTTCGGTGAGAAGATCCTCCCCACCTAACTTTTAAATGACCAACGTAGTTATGTCCACTTGTTTGAGATTTCCCCACCAGTGGAAGAACTTGGACATCTAATCCGTCTTGTCTCATCAAAATCTTATACGTACGTTTCAGTAAGTTCACCCAAAGAAACTCCAAAGAAGACAGATCGATGTTAATGCCATTGGCCATCCTAACCATTTGTTGCATCTGCCTGATAACTTTTAGCAATCCGTGCACAAGATCACCTCGGTCCCTCTGCACTCTTACAGACTTTTCCTCTTACAGACTGTCGTTAGGTTTCTCTCGCCAAAGTGCATGACCTCACAAATTGGCATGTCAAACTTCATTTGCCAAGTTTCCTCCAACTCACTCACCCTAACCTTCACATCCTATTGTGGTGCCCATGCCCCCCTCATGTCCTCTCCCACCCATTCCATGCCATCAGCACATAGTTTTCTTTGTTTCGTGCCAGGCAAATGGAAATAACGTGATTGTGTCTCAAGGCCAACAAACCCAATTCAACCAGAGGTCCAGTGCCAACAAATTATTTCCGGTGGGAAGTATTAAAAAGAATAATATCAGTGCATCGCACACGGAATCCAAATATTTTTCCACTAAAATTAAATGTATTAGAATAAAATGAACAAAGGCAGGGTCAATTAATGTCAGCCTTTTGGCTTTATTGCATTTGTACAGGGTGTATGTGAGGCCTCATCTGTACAGTTTTGGCTTGCTTACTGAAAGAAAGATCTGTATATTTTGGAGGTGGCACAAATGAGGTGCACCAGGCTCATTCCTGGGATGCGAGGGGCCCTACCATGAGAGACTAAAGGAGACACTAAATAAGGTTATGGGAGAAGGCAGGAAAATGGGGTTAGGAGGGAGAGATAGATCAGCCATGATTGAATGGCCGAGTAGACGTGATGGGCTGAAAGGCTTAATTCTACTTCTATCACTTCTGACCTTATGGCCTAATGACACAGAGTGTTGGAGTAACTCAATGTGTCGGGCAACATGTATGGAGAACATGAATAGGTGACATTTCTGGCTGGGATCCAACTTCACACTGAGGGGGGGGGGGGGGGGGGGGGGGGGGAGGAGAACTGGAAGAGAGAAGGGGACAAGACAATGTCTGGCAGGCAATAGGTTGCTACTACAGGTGAAAGGGTTTTGATAGGCACTTTATTGGACTAAGGTCAGAGATGAAAGGAACAGAGGTTGTGAAACAAAAGGATGGATGGGTTTCGAGTTGTGAAACAAGAGGAAGGAATATAGGTGGAAAGGGAGGGGGAGGGGGAAATAAGTGTGAGACCAGGTGGGGGACAGTGGAGAGAGGTGGTGGAGGGAGGGGGAGAAGAGAGTCCAACCAGTTTGGGTCTGTAATCCTTCAATTTAGACCTTATTCAAACATAAACAAATGTGTTCATGAGTGGGAAAGAGTGAGAAAGTAAAGGGCCTGTCCTACTTGGCGTCATTTGCACATTTGTGAATCCCAAAATCCTGGGATGCCTCGCGTGATCGCGTGTCACTGCCTACACCACCACGCCTCACCACGTTCCATGCGCACATCACGTGCGCGTCGTGATGCGAAAATTATGTTGCGTAAATGACGCGCAAATGACGCTCAAGGCCCTTAAAGGAACATAACTCCAAGATAAAGGGGTAGGCCACTTAAAACTGAGGTATGTTGAAATTTCTTCTTGTAGAGATTCGTGAATCATAGGAATTCTCTGCCCAGTGGGTGGGGAAGGCTGGATCATTAGAGGTATTAAACATGTGGGTAGACAAATGTTTGATAGATCAAGGAATAGAGGAATATGGAGATGTGGCAGGGAAGAGGAGCTGAGGATGGCATAGATCAGCCATGATCATGTTGAATGGTAGAATTGTGCGGCACGGTGGTGCAGTGGGTAGAGTTGCTGCCTCACAGCGCTTGTAGCGCGGGAGACCCAGTTTCGATCCCGACTACGGGTGCTTGTCTGTACGGAGTTTGCATGTTCTCCCCGTGACCTGCGTGGTTTTCACCGGGATCTTCGGGTTCCTCCCACAACACAAAGACGTAGAGGTTTGTAGTTTAATTGGCTTGATATAAGTGTGTGTAGGATAGTGTTAGTGTGCGGTGAATCACTGGTCGGCGCGGACTCGGTGGGCCGAAGGGCCTGTTTCCGTGCTGTATCTCTGACCTAAACTAGTAGATCTGAAGGGCCTGATATCCTACTCCTACTGTCTAGTGTTCTTATATTCTTTTCTGCCATCTATACGATCACCCAAACTTCTATGGATTCCACTACCAAGGCTGAAGAGCATGGCATTCCTACCCTTAGGCCCAAAAGCAGGGAGCTCTCCCTCCACCATCTTGCTCTGTCCAACTTCAGGATGTATCACAAAGCACACTAATTAGGCAAAGCTTTTAATCGCTTGTGCTGGTATCTCATGGGGCTTAGCATTAACTTATAATTCTCCTGACAAGAAATTCACAAAATGCTGGATTATCTCAGCGGGTCAGGCAGCATCTTTGGAGAAAAGGAATAGGTGACGTTTTGGGGCAAGACCCTTCTTCAGACTTTTGTGTCTGCCCTCGGTTTAAACCAGCATCTGCAGTTCCTCCCCACACATTCTCCTGAAAAGGATCCTTGATTGTGTTCTTAAATGAATTACATGAATACCAGTTGCAAGTCTCAGAAGTCCGGTTTGTTTTATCGCCTCATTATAAGAGAGGAAAATAAATCTTTGGGGACACATCGGAACGGCAGATGCTGAAATGTTGAGCCAAGATCAAAGTGCTGGAGTAACTCAATGAGTCAAGCAGCATCTGTGGACAAAATGGACAGTACAACCAGAGGCAGTCATACTGAGGTTAGTGTTGTGTGGTGTAGTGTCCAAGACCTGATGGTGGTTGAGAAGAAGCCACTCTTGAACCTGAGTTTGAGGAAGGGCCCCGACCCAAAACGTCATATATCCACGTTCTCCAGAGATGCTGCCTGACCTGCTGAGTTACTCCAGCACTTTGTGTCCTTTTGCTCTTTATGGGGGTTGTCTCTGTCTTCCTACCAACACTTTAAAAAATAGTCCATTTGCTGAAAAATCTGAAAAGGCGCTTTGATTTATGAAATGCTGCTTTGATCTATTATGTGTCGGAAGGTACTGCAGATGCTGGCTTAAACCGAAGATAGACACAAAATGCTGAAGTAATTCAGCGAGATAGGCAGCATCTCCGGAGAGAAGGAATGGGTTTAGTCCCTTCTTCATTATTACTGAATTTATTGCCTTTATCTCAATAGGTTCAGAAAGACTAAAGAATACGGGCAAAATATATCTTGCAAGCTAGATTAAGAGTCATCCATTAACTGTAGCACTACTCCATACATAGGAAACCGCCTGTGTGAGTTTTGCCCAGGTATTTAGCTTTTGGTTACGTGCTGGAGATACACTGGCACTTGATCTGAGGCACACAATAGATGCCAGACGCAAATCAACATCACACGCGATCCCAAACTTCCTTTTCCTTGACAGATTAACGTGAGAACAAAGCAGGATGGTAAACAAGGATGCAATTAACATACTAAGCACATAGTTCTGTCATGGATTGTTTTTTTCCCCTCTGGGGTAAGTACACAGACTTAATGAAATGTGCATTCTCTGAATTAAGTTGACAATCGATTGTACCTGGGAGGCACAATATGAAAGAAAGATAATATACTGTGAACAAAGTACTCAATTTTGTTCTTTTAAACCTTCCTGAAGGTGAAATGGTTTGAGTGTCCCAGTGTGTGTGTGTGTGTGCGTGTGTGCAGATCAGGATGTTGTGTAATAACAGGTTTAGGCGATGTTTCCCACGATCAGAAACCTTGCTGATATGCACATTGTCAGGACTCATAATAATGGTCACACAAGGTGGAGGTGTTTGAGGCAAAACAATGCACAAAGAATTTTGCAATTTATTTTTGTTTGGCGATGTTTCGGGTCAGGACTCTTCAAGAGGCACCTGGGGGAACGACCTGGGGGTCAGGATTGAACCTGGATCACTGTAGTTATGAGGCAGCAACCCCATCAGCTGCACTGCCCTCTGTAACATTGCCCCTCTCTGCTTCCGTCCCCGGCTGTCCAAGGCTGGGTTTTGGATGCTTTTCCTGAATGTGTCACAGCATTTGCATTTGTGATCACCAAAGCAAATCCAGATGGTCTTATTCAACATGATTTAGTTGTTATCGAGCAAGCCAAGTGCACGGTGACATTTTGTAGTCTGTTGCTTTCCCCAGAGTATTTATGTTGAGCCTGGCCTAAGATATCGTCCACAATGACAAATGGACTTCATTACTAGTTTGCACTGAAATCTAATTTAACAGCAATTGTCACACAAAGACTCACAGTGAGTCTGAAGAAGGGGTCCAAACCCAAAAGTTTGTCAAAACAAGGAACTGCAGATGCTGGTTCACAAAAAAAAGACACATGTTGTTGGTTGAGACTCTTCTTCGGAGTCTGGGTTCTTTGTGTCCTTTTGTGTATTAACCGGCATTTGCATGTGTAGGAAGGAACTGTAGATGCAGGTTTAAACCGAAGATAGACACAAAAAGCTGGATGGAGTCAGTGGGTCCGACGGCATCTCTGGAGAAAATGAATAGGTAACGTTTCAGGTCGAGGCCCTTCTTCAAACTAATTAAATCTGGTTCTTCAGACCAGCATCTGCAGTTCCTTGTTTCTAAGTTACTCCAAAAAGAGCAATTGGATTATTGGATAATCCGTCTCTGGTCATGTGAGAAAATTAGCCAAAATATCAAACATTGCGCTGTGATATCTCACGTATTGTTCAATATAGCCTGATTGCAAATGCAATCTAGGAACTTTAGAGGAGCCTAAACCAACAATCAGCACAGTTACTTAGGAAGGTTTCTGAAGGATGAGACAGATGTTCGGCAGCTGTGGCGCGGCCTGAATGCAATCATCTCCTACAAGGCGAAACCAGGAGGCAGCTCGAATGTCGGTGAAACATCACTCCCTGACGAGCTCAATGCGTTTTACGCACGCTTTGACAGGGAGAATACTGATGTGCCTTCCCGATTCCCCATTCGCTGTGATGGCATTTCAGTCTCAGTCACAGAGGCCGATGTCAGGAAATCCTTCAGAGGGGTGTACCCACGAAAAGCACCTGGACCTGATGGTATACCCGGTCGTGTTCTAAAAACCTGTGCGGACCAACTGGCGGGAGTTTTTACGGACATTTTCAACCTCTCACTTCTGAGGTCTGTCCCGACCTGCTTTAAAAGGGCATCAATTATACCGGTGCCCAAGAAGAGTAAGGTGACGTGCCTCAATGACTATCGACCAGTGGCACTAACGCCGGGGGTGATGAAGTGCTTTGAGAGGTTGATTATGGAGCAAATCAACTCCTACCTCGACAAAAACCTGGACCCACTGCAGTTCGCGTACCGCCACAACAGATCAACGGTGGATGCGATCTCGCTGGCCCTCCACTCCGCACTGGACCACTTGGACAACAAAAACTCATATGTCAGGCTGTTATTCATTGATTACAGCTCGGCATTTAACACAATCATCCCCTCCAAACTGGTTACCAAACTCGCAGAACTGGGTCTCTGCGCATCCCTCTGCAACTGGATCCTCGACTTCCTCGTCCACAGACCACAGTCTGTTCGTATTGGTGGAAATGTGTCAGCCTCGATAACAATCAGCACGGGAGCACCTCAAGGCTGCGTGCTCAGCCCCCTGCTGTACTCACTCTATACCCATGCCTGCGTAGCGAACCACAGTGCGAACTCCATCATCAAGTTCGCTGATGACACCACCATCGTGGGGCGTATCACTGATGGGGATGAGTCAGAATATAGAAGAGAGATCGAGCAACTGTCCATATGGTGCCAGTGCAATAACCTGGCCCTCAACACCAGCAAAACCAAGGAACTGATTGTGGACTTTGGAAGGAGTAGGAGGGGGACCCACAGCCCCATTTATATCAACGAGTCGATGGTTGAAAGGGTCAAGAGCTTCAAATTCCTGGGCGTGCACATCTCTGAAGATCTTTCCTGGTCCGAGAACACTGATACAATCATCAAAAAAGCACATCAGCGCCTCTACTTCCTGAGAAGATTACGGCGAGTCGGATTGTCAAGGAGGACTCCCTCTAACTTCTACAGGTGCACAGTCGAGAGCATGCTGACTGGTTGCATCGTGGCTTGGTTCGGCAATTTGAGCGCCCTGGAGAGGAAAAGACTACAAAAAAGTAGTAAACACTGCCCGGTCCATCATCGGCTCTGACCTTCCTTCCATCGAGGGGATTTATCACAGTCGCTGCCTCAAAAAGGCTGGCAGTATCATCAAAGACCCACACCATCCTGGCCACACACTCATCTCCCTGCTACCTTCAGGTAGAAGGTACAGGAGCCTGAAGACTGCAACAACCAGGTTCAGGAATAGCTACTTCCCCTCAGCCATCAGGCTATTAAACCTGGCTCGGACAAAACTCTGATTATTAACAACCACTTTCTGTTATTTGCACTTCATTTATTTGCAGTTTATTTATTCATGTGTGTATATATTTATATCATGGTATATGGACACATTTATCTGTACTGTAGTAAATGCCTTACTATTTTTCTGTGTGCTTAAGCAAAGCAAGAATTTCATTGTCCTATACAGGGACACATGACAATAAACTCACTTGAACTTGAACTTGAACTTGGAAGGACCGGCAGATGCTGATTTATACCAAAGATAGACACAAAAAGCTGAAGTAACTCATCGGGTCAGGCAGCAACTCTAGAGAAAAGGAATAGGGTCTCGACCCAAAACGTCACCTATTCCTTTTCTTCCATGTCATTAAATGCTATGAGATCTGTTGCTATATTAAACACATTATAAGTTGTTACCTTAATAATATTGTTGCATTTTAATTATTTATTTGAAAGGAACTCACGATCGTTAACAGCTGAAAATATACAGGTCCATCACCGGTTTTCCAGCAACTGATGGTCCAGCACCTCCTTTAATCCGGAAACAATTACAAGAGCGCACTTGAAATTCCGCCCTCTCCGGAAGTCCCCGCTAAAATATAATGAGGAGGCCGATTTCGACATTATCAGGGGGTTCCGTGGCCGATCGGCAGGTCGAATTTGCCCCCTGCTGCCGGGGCTCACAACACCGGCCCAGCTAGAGCCGGCAGATGCGTCCTCATAGCTGACGTCTGAAGCCGACTTTGCGGGTCGGTATCTCGGTCCTTCAGTGGCCGTTCTGATACCGTTGGACTCCTCTTACAGATGGTGACCTCTGTTGGTCCGGCACAATGGACAATCTAGAAAGGCTCTGGAACCAAGGGTGCTGGAAAATCGGTGGTGGACCATTACATTGGAAAGGACAACCGTAGGACATCTTAGAACACACAAATGAAGATAAAGAAATAGTATATAATTAGTGGATTGATCTTGGGGTTTAAGTCCATAGCTTCCTGAAAGTGACAACACAGGTAGATGGAGGGGCGTAGGCATATGGTATGCTTGCCTCCATTGGTCAAGGCATTGGGTATAAGAGTCAGGATGTCATGATGCAGCTGAATAAGACTTCGGTTCCGCCGCATTTGGAATATTGCATGCAGTTCTGGTCGCCCAATTGCAAGAAAGATGTGGAGGCTTTGGAAATGACACAGAGGAGATTTACCAGAATGTTGCCAGGATTAGGGGGCATTAGCTCAAAGGAAAGACTGGACAGAATAGTATTGTTTTCTCCAGAACACTGGTTGTTGTAGGGAGACCTGGTACAAGTGTACAAAATTATGAGAGGCACAGATAGGATAGCTGTTCAGAACCTTTTTCCCAGGATGGAAAAATCAATTCCTATAGGGCATAGCTTCAAGGTGATGGGAACAAAGTTTAAAGTAAAGATAGACACAGAAAATCTGGAGTAACTCAGCGGAACAGGCAGCAGCTCTGGAGAGATTCCTGGATTCCAAAGACGTACAGGTTTTTAGGTTAAGTGGTTTGGTATAAGTGTAGATTGCCCCTCGTGTGTGTAGGATAGTGTTAGTGTGCGGGGATCGCTGTCTGTTTCCATGCTGTATCTCTAAATTAAAACAAAAATTAGAAGGAATGGGTGACCTTTCGGGTCGAGACCCTTCTTCAGACTTATGTGTGGGGCAACTTTTATACACAGAGGGTGGTGAGTGCCTGGAACATACTACCAGGGTTGGTGGTTGTGGTAGATGCGATATTGGCATTTGGATAGGCATATGGATATGGGGGCATATGGATTATGAGCAGGAGAATAAGATAGTCTAGGCATCACGTTCAGCACAGACATTGTGGGCCAAAGGGCCTGTTCTTGTGCTGGACTGTTTTATGTTCCATGTTCTAAATTGTATTGCCTAGTTTTTTGCAAAGTTGGATATATTTGCAGTTATGAAATATTTGGTTTCATTTCCTATATTAATGGCTTATTGGCTCCGAGGTGGGTGGTCTTTTGGGGCCAGATATTTACATGGCAAATAGCAAGAAATGACTGTGATGATTAAACATTGCTGAAAATCTGCCAAGATCCAACGCACATCATCAATCATGTTTTTACTCGTTAGAGTCATCAGCAGAGCAAGGTACAATGTAGCAACATGAAAGTAATTAGTTTCTGCTTTTCGTTACAGGTGGTGCATGCACTGGAGAAGGTGATATTGTGATATTATGTTTTTTACTGAACTGACGTCAAAGAACCTGATTTACTGAGAGATAACAAAGCTTATTTATTTAAACCTCTTTAACGCTCTCCACATCCATTTTCATCTCACCCGAGAGCTCTATTAGGTTTTCCAATGTTTTCCTTACCAGAGGGCGGCAGAGTGGCACAGTGATAGAGCTTACTGCCTTCCAGCGCCAGAGACCCGGGTTCGGCCCTGACCACGGGTGCTTGTCTGTACAAAGTTTGTACGTTCTCCCCGTAGGTTTTCTCTGAGATCTTCGGTTTCCTCCCACACTCCAAATGAGTACAGGTTTATAGGTTAATTGGCTTGGTGTAAATGTATAAATGTAGAATTGTCCCTAGTGTGTGTCGGGTAGTGTTAATTTGCGGGGATTGCTGGTCGGTGCGGACTCGGTGGGCCGAAGGGCCGGTTTCTGCGCTGTATCTCTAAACTAAACCAAACTAAACTAAACTGAACTAAACTAAATGCCATTCCCATGGACCATAAATGGCCTTTCACCACAATAACCAAAGATATACAAGATCCTCCCTTTCCACCTTCCCTGCCTTTAAATTATTTCCGAGTGTTCTTTAACCAACACATTGGGGCAGGCTCAGCTGCGATAACAATCTAAACCACAAGTTTGTAATTCTACACTTAATCATACACGAATCAAGTGTATTTAATTGTCATAAGTAGCAAAAGCAGAAGCGTGAAATTCTTCCTTGTAGTTGCATATTAGACCTATAAACAAAATGCACGTAGATAATATATATAATAAACAAAAAAATCAATGAATTCATCACAATGTTTTTTAATTTTTAGAGATACAGCGTGGAAACAGGCCGTTTTAGCCCACCGAATCTATGCTGACTGGCGATCACCAGTACACCATCCTAAACAATTTACAGAAGCCAATTAATCCACAAACCTGCAGATGTTTGGAATGTGGGAGGAAACTGGAGCACCCAGAGAAAACCCACGCAGTCACAGACTGCACCCATCGAATACCAGTGCAAGAAGAAAATCCAAAGTCGTTAGTGCAACCAAAGACATTCCATGGAAGTGACTAGTTGTGTGCAGTGTTCAGGAGCTGAGTGTTTGTTGGGAAGAAGCTATTGTTGATTCTGGTGGTCACGGTTTACAGGCACATGTGACCCGGGACACAAGGAGAGGAGAGGGACGTCGATTTGCGGGAACTGCTCCGCTACATCGTGCCAGCCGATCAGACTTTGGACTTTGAATAATGATACCAAAAATGGCAGCGCCCGCATGTGTAATATGTGCAAAATGAATTACATTGTGCAGTTGCATATGTGACATATAAATAACTATTGACCTATTGACTATTGAGCAGGACTGTGGAAGAAGGCAGTCTGGAAATAAGAATGCCTAATCCTCCTCTTTAAGGTACAATGCTGTACAATTGTAATTCAATTGTGGTTAGCCACACACTAACCACCTTCTCCCCCACACCCCCCTTCCCTCTCTAGACTCACCCTTTCTCCCCCGCACCCCCCTGCCCCACCTGGACTCACTCCTATTTCACCCCTCCACACACACCTCTATCCCAGTCCTGCTACTTTCCTCTCTCTGCCTTCACCATCCGCAACTCTTCCAGCCTGTCTCACACCTTCCTTTCTTACCACTGGCTTTTGTACCAATCATCTCCCTATCAAAGAAAAACCCTCTTGCCACTCCCCTTTACTGGCTTTCTCTCCCCCCCCCCCCCCCTCCCCAACAATGTCTGAAGAAGGGCCTTGTCCCAAAATATCACCTATCCATGTTCTCCAGAGTTACTCCAGTACTTTGTGTCCTTTTGAGTATTAACCAGCACCTGCAGTTCCTCATCTCTACATGCTGTGAGCACTGCTGCTCCATCTAGTGGAACATTCCCTTATTACATCAGGGATTCCTCTTCCAAACAAAATCATTTCATTTAGCCGACGAGCATTGTAGAATGAAAAGAGATTGTAATAAAAAGTGTTAATTAAAATTCTTAATCAAAATGTGATATTTAAATGACATGATTTAATAATGAACTGAATGGAGACCCTCGGACTATCTTTGATCGGACTTTACTGGCTTTATCTTGCACTAAACATTATTCACTTTATTCATGTTATTCCCTTATAATGTATCTGTACACTGTGAGTGGCTGGATTGTAATCATGTATTGTAATTCTGCTGACTGGTTAGCATGCAGCAAAAGCTTTTCACTATACCTCGGAACACATGGCAATAAATAAACTAAACTAAACTAGGTGTTTAGAATTGTGTACAAATTCTCTCTCAGCTTTACATTGACATCAGCTATATCAAAATAATTATGCCATGCTGCAGAACCAGTTATCATTGCTGCCTTCTTCAGGGCAATTAGTGATGAGCAATAATTGTAATGCCTTATCACCAGAATTTTCCAACATTCATTAAGATCTTTCCAGTCTAGGCAAAGATACTTATTAGATATTTCATGCGCAGCCAGAATCACATCCCCATCCCATGTTCATAGGTTCATGTTCTAGGAGCAGAATTAGGCCATTCGGCCCATCAAGTCTATTCCGCCACTCAATGATGGCTGATCTATCTTTCCCTCTCAACCCCATTCTCCTGCCTTATCCCCATAACCTTTGACACCCGTACTAATCAAGAATTTGTCAATCTCTGTCTTAAAAATATGCATTGACGTGGCTTCCACATCGTCTCTGGCAATGAATTCCACAGATTCACCATCCTCTGACTAAATACTGTAAATTTCTTCTCATCTCCTTTATGCTGTCATTTCTCCTGCCCAAATGTATGTTTTATAAGAAAGAGATGTAGTAATGTTTATCAAACGCAGCTTAACATAAAGTGCGGTGACCTGCAGGCTGTTCCCAGGGACACACAAACATAATCCGTTGAAGTGACAGCCAAGAAGGCACACCTACGCCTCTACTTCCTCAGAGCCTTAAGCAACTCGGCATGTCTCCAATGACTCTTCCAAACCTGGTTTGGGAACAACTCCACCCAAGTAATTGCAGAGAATTGTACTAAAATGAGGGAAGAAGAATAGACTTTATTCCCATCCATCACAGTGAGGAATGTGGGAAAACCACTCTGGTGGATATTTATGTTGATTTTTATGTAGTTGTGTGTCTTGTTGCTTTTTTTTAGTATGGGCTGTATGGTAATACGAATATCACTACCTTAATTGGTACACGTAACAATAAAAGACATTTGAAACCTTTAAGATGCACAGGGTGGCATTGTACAATGGCAGCCTCGCCAACAGTCTGTCTCATCCTTTTCTTTCTTTGTTGTTTTTAGTTTTTAGTATGTTGTTAAATGTATGTGTTAGTGTATCTCTATCTTTGTATTATGTGGGGGGCGGGGGAAACTTTTCAAAATGTCCTTCCTCGACAGAGATGCGATTTTTTTCCCGTATCGTATCTCCGTCCGCACTGCGGCCTAACATTGAGGAGCTGGCGGCCTCTTGCTGGGGATCGACTTTGAGAGCTCCAACCGTGGGAGCCTGCGGACTTAACATCGTGGAGCTTGCGGTCCCTGGTTAGGGATCGACTTCGGGAGCTTCAGGCTTCAATCTCCCCGATCGCGAGAGCTTCGATCGCCCTGACCCGGGAGCCTCGATCGCCGGCTGCAGGAGCTTCAATCGCCCGGACTGCTGATGGTTCGACTGCCTCAACTGCGGGAGAATAAGGAGGAAAGAAGATAAGACTTTATTGCCTTCCATCACTGTGAGGAATGTGTGGAAGCCACTGTGATGGATGTTTATGTTAACTTTTATGATAACAGCTCCGACCTTGCTGCCCTGGGCCTCCTCCATGGCCAGAGTGAGTCCCACCGCAAATTGGAGGAGCAGCACCTCATATTTTGCTTGGGTAGTTTACACCCCAGCAGTATGAACATTGACTTCTTTACTCCCACCAAGTCTACCCTCTAGATTCAAGGACAGTTTCTTCCCAGCTGTCATCAGGCAACTGAACCATCCCATCAACAAATAGAGAGTGGTCCTGAGCTACTGCAGTGCCCTCCATAATGTTTGGGACAAAGACCCATCATTTATTTATTTGCCTCCGCACTCCACAATTTGAGATTTGTAATAGAAAAAAATAGTAAGATTAAACGAGAACTTACCAGTTTGAAGTTTGATCTGTATTTTATGAGGAGTTACGATGAGGGATTACGTGAAGAACCCGCTCAGTGCGCAGGCGCGGCATACTTCCAAGCAGCGGTGTGGAATCACAGATAGACACAGTTATTTGAAGTAAACATAGTAAAGATAAGGAGACATCAATTTATTAGTTTGATCCATATAATGAGGGTGGGAGCGGAGGGCACGTAATCCCTCATCGTAACTCCTCATAAAATACAGATCAAACTTCAAACTGGTAAGTCTCGTTTAATCTTACTATTTTACTTCGGAGTCACGTGAGTGACTACGTGAAGATTTCAAAGCTCTGTGATTTCAAACCGTGTAACAGTTTCATTTCACTCACTGCCGAAGTTTTTGAGGGAGGAAGTGTTATCGTAATCAACCAATGAGTCTATTTGTAGAAAAACACAATGGTATTTTTTAAACAATAACAACAAAGAATTAAGTTGCTCCCCTGGGCTTAAATTAAATATTTGCAGTTCGTAAATCTTTACTGCAAATAAACCAGGTTTTGCCAACGACTTATTATAAAATTTCTGAACGGTCTTTTCCCCCCACCATCCTGCTGTAGCCAGGATGTGGTCTATAGGCATGTCCATTCTTTAGCCGTCGACATGGATGCTGTCCTGGTGGAATAAAATTTGTACATGTTAGTGTTTATCCCAGCAGTTTCTAGCACCTGCTTGAGCCATCTCGCAATGGTTTGGCTCGTCACCCGACCATAAGGTTTTTGTGACTGACCCACAAGGCTTTTCATCTCCCTCGAATATTTTGGTTGTGTCTATGTAGGATAGTAGGTGGGTCATGGCACATAACCGTGGTTCTGGTGGGTAAGCCACGACTAGATTAGGTGTTCCTGGTCTGCTCTGTTTGATCAGTCGCTGGATAACGACAGATCTGGTCTGGAGCTGTGATCATGTTGTCCAGTCGCAATAGGTGTAGTGACTGGACCCTCTGAGCGGATACAAGTGCCATCAACATGAGCGTCTTTAGTGTAGCTTGCTCGAGGCCGGGGGATCTGGCTGGTGGCCATTCCCTGAGATATGTCAGGACCACACTGATATCCCAAATATGGGTATACCTGGGCTTAGGGCTTGATATTGTAAATGCCCTTCATCAGTTTTACCACCAGTGGATGGGATCCCATCGCCTGTTGTCCTGGCGCTGGTTTGAGATAAGCAGAAAGATCACTCTGCGCTGTGTTGATGGCACTGTAGCTGATCCCTACATCGTGGTGTAGATAGGCCAGGAACTCCAGTATGTTGGTGGCTGTAGCTGTTGCGTATGTTGTCCCTGTTTCCTGGCAGTACTTCTCCCTTTTTTGATGCTGGTTAAGTACTGCCTCTTGGTGGATGTTCGAAGGGATGCCGACATGGTGATGGTTTGTTTGGACAATCCCAGTTCCAGGTAAGGTCTGTTCAAACTTGCAACCCAGGCGTTTAATTTTCTCATGGCATGGGTGTTTAGCTTACCTGGTAGGTAAGTAGCTGATAGCCAAATATGTCTTTCGACACACCATTGCCAAATCATGTTGACCAATTTGTCGCATGATAATGATTTTATGCCACCCATATGGTTAATATAAGCCATCACCGTAGTATTTATCAATTTGTAACCGAACATGCAAGTGCTGCATATTAGATACATATGCTTTTAAACCATAAAAGGTGCCCAACATCTCTAGATAGTTAATGCCCAGTGTAAGTAGTAATGATGACTCTAGGTTAGTCCATCTACCACCTGTGCTGGATATGGAGTTAGTCGCTCCCCAGCCTTGAGCACTGGCATCTGTTTGAGTAACTAACGTAGGGTTAGTGATAAAGATAGGGCTGAAACTATGCCAAACGTTTTCTGCCCACCACTGTAGCTCTGATATTGCTTCAGTGGGTAAGTTCATGACACGATCATAGTGACCTGTATGTTGTTTTATTGCCTGTACCTTTGCTCTCTGTATTAATTTTTTGATAGTGCAAAGGTCCGAATTGTGTAGCCGGAAATGCTGCTACCATTTCCCCAATTACTCTTGCTACTTGTCGAATAGTTGGTCGCTCGTTGACCATTAAATTGTTGCATGATTGTGCTAATTCAACCATTTTTGCCTTTGGCAAGGTAACAGTCATCTGGACTGAGTTAATTGTGAAGCCCAGGTAGTCCATGATAGTGGATGGCTTCAACTTAGATTTATCTGGATGTAGGACGAACCCTAGAGTTTCGAGGAGCTGTTTTGTAGCTGATGCTGCTGCCACAGCCAATTCCATCATTTTCCCTACTATCAGAATATCATCCAGATATGCCATGACAATATGTTTTTGTTTTCTTAGTATTGCCATGGCTGGGTTCAATATTTTGGTGAATAATCTTGGGGCTGAAGTTAGCCCATAGGGCAATGCTTTGTACCATCCAGATAAATTTTAGGTATCTGCGATGATCCTTGGATATGGATACTAGATAGTAAGCATCTTTAAGATAAATGCTTGCCATGAAGTGTCCTTTGGAATTCAGTTGTTTGGCAGTAACATATGTCTCCATTTTGAAATGTATATACTTAACAAATTTGTTTAGTGATGTTAAGTCAATGATGATGCGACAGCCACCATCTTTTTTGGTTTTAGTGAATATATTCGATACAAATTCCAAAGGTTCATGTTTGGTCTTTTCGATGACCCCCTTTGTGATAAGTCTCACCAGTTCAGCTTGTCCCTCACGTTTCTCTTTGACGGAGGGAGAAATACCCTTTGGGGCCATTGTTGAACTGGCGGCGTTTTTTCTGACATGAATTGTATTTTATATCCACTAATGCCATTGAGTATATACTGATCACTCGTGATAGACTCCCATGCTGCTTTAAACTGGTGCAATCTACCTCCTGTTAGTATTAAGCCTCCACCTCCCAAAAGTTGATAGGAACCAGACCCACCTACCTCCATGGTTACGGGTATTTCCTCTGATTCCCTTTGGTCGGACGAGGCTTGCGAGGTGTCTGATGTGGCGTGTTTGTTGGGGGTTGGCGCATTTTCCATGGGGTCTGCTCTGGGCCCTGGTCTAAAAAAGACTTACGGTGAAAGTAAGCGGACCCCGAGCTTTCACCAGTGTTGAATGGCGGATGTTTACTGGTGGATGCGGCGGGGTGCTGCCACTTGGTGGTGTGTGTTTTCAGTTTGCTCGTTTTATACCCTGCCTTCATGAGGCCTTGAGTTCTTGAGGCCTCGGTCATGTCCTTCATGTGTTTAGGTAGGTCTTTCCCGAAGAGCAGCCTGTCTGGCTCATCGGCTGGTGTTTTACACAGCCCCGCAAATCGAGGATTGATGGCAGGTTTGATGATTTCTTTCCGCAGACTATTAATTTCAAACTGCGTGTTACACAACAACGCAAGTGTATCCTGTTGATTGGTGGTCATCTCGGTGTTGTTTATAGAACGAGCAAATGAAGTGATGCCTGCTGTCAATAGTCGGAGTATACGCTGCAGCTTTAGCTCGTGGTGCCGGATGGTTGCCCCAATGTGTCCCCAGATTTGGCTGTTCGCCGCTGGTACTTTTAGAGATTCACAGTTCTCCGGCGCCGTATAGGTATCTAACGCTTCATTAATCACCTGCTCCTGCAGAGCTCTGTTGGACAGGTGATTGATACTTGCCGCTAGTTTGGCCTCTAGCGGTTCCCCTGCACGGGGTTTTGACACGTAGCGGCCCACTACACCAAGCAGCTGTTCCTGCTCCTGCACCCACTGCATACTCCCGAAATCTTCAGCCATAACCCCTTGTTCTGGACCAGCCCAGTCCTGGTCCCCAAAGCTATCCTCTGGAAAGGAGGATGCAATGGACAGTGCAGGAGGCACTGTAGAGGGAGCTCCCCTCCCGGGGTGCACCTTGCTGGAGCACCTGCTCCAAGAGCCGCTCCATGCGGCTCAGGCGGCTGTCCCTCCCCCTCCTGGGTGGAGAGACGTCCCCGTCCGACGAGTCGGATGCCACCGGCCGGTTGCTCTTCCGTTTGGCTTTGCCTCCAGCCCGCTGTTCAGGCGTTAGCGGAGCTGGACTCGGCTCGGTGTCGGGGATAGCGGAGCGCCCGGATAGCGCTCCTACCGCCTGTTGCTGCCCCCCCTTCTCCTCTTGCGGAGGTGGACGGGGGGCAGATTTCTTCGAAAGTCTTGTCTTGAGTGTGGACATTCTGCAAGAGAAGACAGCCGGCTCTTCTTCGGTAAGGAAAGCCGACTTCTGTTCACTTACCTGACGGTCCGTCTTTGAAATTGCAGTGGGAGCATTGACTTCCGCTGCTGCTGCTGTTGCACTGCTGGCGTAATGCCGCGCCTGCGCACTGAGCGGGTTCTTCACGTAGTCACTCACGTGACTCCGAAGTAAAATCACGTGGTTAAAGTGCACGTTGTCAGATTTTTTTATTTTTTTTATTTTTTTTATTTATTTATTAGAAGTAGACATATTATACAATGTAATTACATATTATAGTAGAAAAAAAAACTTTTCATATACATCAGTCATACATTATTAAAATTTTCCATTATCAATTACTTCTGCTTCTAGTATTTTTATTTTTTATAGAAAGCGAGAAAAAGAGAGGGTAGAAAGTTACAAATAAAAGAGGAAGCAAAAAAAAAAACAAAAAAAAAAAAAACACAACAGAAAAACAAGGAAGGTGGAATGGGTTACCTGTGATACATCAATGGAGATAGGTTCGTAGGTTATAAAGTATAGAGTATAGTTTTTCATCTGTTCCTGAGTTCAAGTTTCAGCTGGGTCCTCGTGCTGTGCCAGTCTATCCCTTCAGATAGTTAATGAATGGAGCCCAAATTTTATGGAAAAGATCTTGTTTGTCCATTAAGACAAGTCTAATTCTTTCTAAGTATAGGGTCTCCGACATTTCCGTAATCCACATTTTGATTGTGGGGGTTGTAGGGCCTTTCCAAAATTTTAATATTAATTTTTTTCCGGTTATTATACTGTAATTGAGGAAGTTTCTTTGGTTTGTTGTGAGTGTTAAGCTTTGTTCTGATATTCCAAGTATCATTAATTTTGTGTCTGGGTCCAATTTTGTATTAATAACTTTTGAAGTTATTTCAAAAATATCTGTCCAGAAATGTTTAAGTTTTATACAGTTTGCAAAAGTATGTGTTAAATTAGCCTCTAAATGTAGACATTTATCACAAATAGGAGAGATTTGTGGGAAAATTCTATTTAGTTTTATTTTAGAGAAGTGTAGTCTATGTAAGACCTTGAATTGTATTAAAATATGTCTGGCATTTAATGAACATTGATGTATTTGTTGTAAACTTTCGTCCCACATATCTTTCGTGATAGGATGACCTATTTCAATTTCCCATTTGTATCTATGTAGTTCGGTCGGTGGTACCTCGTTATTTAGTAGGGTGTTATAAATATAAGCTATTAGTTTTTCAGTATTAGGATGCTTGTTCAGACACTCATCAAGAATTTCTGATTCCCTATTCTTGTAAACTTGTGTATTAGATTTAACATAATCTCTAATTTGTAGATATCTGAAAAAATTATTTGAGTGCAGTCCATAATTCAGTTGTAACTCTTGAAATGAAAGAAAAGTACCTTTCCCATAAAGATGTCCTATATTTTTGATTCCATGATTTTTCCATTGTGTGAAACCTTTGTCCATAAAGGATGATTTGAACAAAGGATTATTTACAATGGGAAGGCAGAGTGGTATATTATTCAATTTTAAATCTTTTTTTATTTGTTTCCAAATTCGTATTCCACTATGTATTATGGGGTTTTCTTTATAGGTTTTTTTGTGCTGTTTTGTGGGGGCAAATATGATCGGTCCAATTTCAAAAGGTAGACAGTCTTCCTTTTCCATCATTAGCCAATCTGGTTGTTGGTCCATTTCTTCCAGCCAAAAATTCATGTTTTTAATATGGACTGCCCAAAAATAAAATAAGAAATTTGGCAAAGCCAGACCTCCATTTATCTTTGATTTACATAAGTGTTTTTTACTTATTCTATGATTCTTATAATCCCAGACAAAACTTGTAACAATGGAGTCGACTTTTTTGAAAAAAGTTTTTGGGATATATATCGGAATTAATTGAAGTAGGTACAGTAGTTGCGGTAAAAAAATCATTTTTATAGCATTAATTCTCCCAAGCATTGAAATGGGGAGTGTTTTCCAGTATTGAATATTCTTATGTAGTTTATTCAGTAAGGGTGGGAAATTTAGTTTAAATAAAGAGGTATATGTCTTAGTTACCCAGATTCCTAAGTATTTAAATTTATCTTTAACTATTTTAAAAGGGGATTGTTGTATTGTATGTAAATTAAATTTTGTTATTGGCATGATTTCGCTTTTATTCCAATTGATTCTATATCCCGAAAACTGACCAAATTGAGTTATTAGATTTAATAGGTTTGGAATACTAGTTTCTAATTTTGTAATATATATTAGTATATCATCTGCATATAAGGAGATTTTATTCCTTGTGTCTCTAGTATTGTATCCAAATATTCCTGGATGGTTTCTAACGCTTTCTGCTAGGGGTTCAATTGCAAGAGCAAATAATAGTGGGGATAGTGAACATCCTTGTCTACAGCCTCTAGAGAGATTAAATTTAGTTGATAACATTTTGTTTGTTAATATTCTAGCTGTTGGGTTAGAATATAACAATTTAACCCATGTACAATACTTCTCTCCTAGTTGAAATTTTTCCATCACCGAAAATAAATATGGCCATTCTACCTGGTCAAATGCTTTTTCAGCATCTAACGAGATAATTGCTAGCTCTGCGTTGGGGATTCTATTGGAGTATATAATATTAAATAATCTTCTCAGATTAAAAAATGAATACCGTTTGGGGATAAACCCTGTTTGGTCAGGATGTATTAATTTACTGATCACTAAGCTCAATCTATTAGATAGAATCTTAGTTAATATTTTCTGATCAGTATTTAAGAGGGCTATAGCTCTGTATGAACCTGGGTCTTCAAGATCCTTGTCCGTTTTTGGTATAAGTATGATTGTTGATTCATTTAGAGTTTCTGGGAGTTTCTGTTGAGTATAAGCATATTTGTACATTGTCTGTAGGCGTGGGGAAAGCAAGTCATAAAAATTTTTATAAAATTCCGAATTTAGTCCATCGGGTCCTGCCGACTTTCCATTTTTTAAGGACTTTATTGATTCTTCAATGTCTTTTATCGTAATTTCAGCCCCTAGCAATTCTCTCTCTTTCTGATCTAGACCCGTAAACTTACAATTCTGTAAAAATGTTTCCATTCCCGTTGATTGTTCTGTTATTTTAGATGAATACAATTTTTGATAGTATTGTAGAAATCTATCATTAATATCTTTAGGCAATGTTAATGTTTCTCCCTTATCTGTTCTAATTTTGTATATTGTTTTTTCCCCGTCCAATTTGCGAAGTTGACGCGCTAATAGTTTTTGTGGTTTGTCACCAAATTCAAAATTTAATTGTTTTGTATGTTGATAAAGTTTTATAACTTGGTCTGAATAAATCTTGTTTAATTTATATTTCAATACTGCAATTTTATTGTGTTTTATCGTGGATGGTGCTGCTGCATTTTCTGTGTCTAATTGCTTTATTTCCATTTCCAGTTTCTTTTGTTTGGCCCTATTCTCTTTATTAAAAAATGATTGGGAAGAAATTAATGCTCCTCGTACAAATGCTTTAAATGTTTCCCAAAGAAGCGAGGCAGAGATTTCAGGGCTATCGTTAGCCTCAAAAAACATTTTAATCTGTTTTACTAGATATTCATTACATGACTTATCTTTTAAGATTTGGGGATTAAATCTCCATTGTGACTGTGTCTCTGCCATTCCGTTTACTTTGATCATAAATGTTAATGGGGCATGGTCTGAGATTATGATGTTGTGATATTGTGAGTTATAGGTGAATGGGATAAGTTTTGAATCTACCAAAAAATAGTCTATCCTTGAGTAAGTTACGTTGTCAGATTTTAACAAAGGCATTTTATACATTTTGGTTTCACCATGTAGAAATTACAGCAGTGTTTATACATAGTCCCCCCCCATTTCAGGGTTCCATAATGTTTGGGACACAGCAATGTCATGTAAATGAAAGAAGTCATGTTTAGTATTTTGTTGCATATCCTTTGCAGGCAATGACTGCTTGAAGTCTGTGATTCATGGATATCACCAGTTGCTGAGTGTCTTCTCTGTTGATGCTCTGCCAGGCCTGTATTGCAGCCATCTTTAGCTTATGCTTGTTTTGGGGGCTAGGCCCCTTCAGTTATCTCTTCAGCATATAAAAGGCTCAATTTGGTTCAGATTGGGTGATTGACTTGGCCACTCAAGAATTGACCATTTTTTAGTTTTGAAAAACTCCTTTGAACCGCCGGCCAATAAGTTTTGAGGCACTTGTTTGAACTTGAGCAGATTGGATGTGTCTATACACTTGAGAATTCATTATGCTACGACCATCAGCAGTTGTATCATCAATGAAGATAAGTGAGCCAGTACCTTCAGCAACCATACATGCCCAGGGCATAACACCCCCACCACCGTGTTTCACAGATGAGGTGGTATGCTTTGAATCCTGGGCCGTTCCTTCTCTCCTCCATACTTTGCTCCTTTTTGCAAGACCTTTTTCCAGAACTGTGGTTGCTCTTTTAAGTACTTCTTGACAAACTGTAGCCCGGCCATTCTATTTTTGCGGTTAACCGGTGGTTTGCGCCTTGCAGTGCAGCCTCTGTATTTCTGTTCATGAAGTCTTCTGCGGACAGTGGTCATTGACAAATCCACACCTGACTCCTGAAGAGTATTTCTGATCTGTCGGACAGGTGTTAGGGGATTTTTCTTTATTATAAGAGAGAATACTTCTGTCATTAGCTGTGGAGGTCTTCCTTGGCCTGCCAGTCCCTTTGTGATTAGTAAGCTCACCAGTGCTTAATTGTGTAGTACAGAGGTAAATAAATAAATGATGGATCTTTGTCCCAAACATTATGGAGGGCACTGTACCTACCTCATTGGAGACCCTCGATCATCTTTTATCACACTTTACTGGACTTTATCTTGTACTATGTTAATTCCGTTATCCTGTATCTGTGCACTGTGGACAGCACGATTGTGATCATGTCTTTCCGCTGACTGGAGAGCTCGCAACAAAAATATTTTCACTGTATCTCGCTTCATGTGACAATAAGCTAAACTAAACAATGGTGTCATATTCAATATTATTCTCACCTATCTTCAAACAAAACAACCTCGCCACTCGTGTGGCCCCCCTGGGGTGATATCCCTTCCCTTGTTTGAGCGGTGTCCCCCACCAGATCCTATCCCTCAATGTCCAGCAGAGGAAGGACCGGAGACTGTGGTCCTCCCCCAAAGGGGCTTGGCGTTGGCTGCATCGAGCTTTAGCGCGCCCCTCAGCACGTTCTCCCGCAGTCTGGAGCGGGCCTGTCGGCAACATTCCTTGTAGCCTCCCAGCTCAGCGAGATGTCCATCATGGAATAGTCTGAAGAAGGAAATCATCCCAAATCCATGTTCTCCAGAGATAGAGATGCTGCCTGGCCCGCTGAGTTACTCCAGCACTTTGGGATCCTTTTTCCAAACCAGCATCTGCAGTTCTTTTTTTTCTCCAGAGATGCTGCCTGACCTACTGAGTTACTCCAGCACTTTGTGAATCTTTTTGCAAACCAGCATCTGCAGTTCTTTCTTTCTCCAGGAATACTGCCTGACACACTGAGTTACTCCAGCACTTTGTGTCTTTTTTTTTGGTAAACCAGCATCTGCAGTTTCTTTTTCCTGCAGAATAATTGCAGAATTGGGTCGTGGAAGCAAGACAAGGCCTGACGAGTGCACCATCCTGCGCTTGCATGTATCTAAAACGCAATTGCTTTCAGAGACCCGAGCATTCGGGGAAAGCGGTGAATTAATGTAGATGGCTGAATGAATGTCTTCGCAGAACCCACGTTTCAGCCTACGGACAGGGATAAAGTCTAGCCATAGACAGACGGCGTGTGTGTGTGTGTGTATACATATATATAAACATATAAGAAAGATCGTGCATCAAACTCGCAGGAACGTGGGCAAAGTGTCAGAATTAAAGCAAACACACAAGGCATGTTCTCTCCACTTCCAAATGCAATGCAGTACAACGCGGAGATTATTTCTAATATACAAACTCTAACAGCACACAGTGGCTTGGACTAGTTGTACTCAACTGTGGCCCGTCTGCATTGCTCCGTTTTGCAAATAGCATAAATATTTGAAACGCGTTTTCTAACGCTGCGGGGGTTTTGACTGCTGTGGGTGACGTTGTAAAGGTAATTCCAGAGGCAGACGAGAACCGACAACGATCCCAAACCTCAGTCAATACAACCCCTCCCCTCTCCCCTCCCTCCCTCCCTCCCTCTTCAGTTTCCAGAATGACTAAGTGCCGCGTAGGAACAAGCCTTTGATGTGCTGTACGTCAGTGGAGGGGCTGGGCAGAGAAATGTTGAATTGAATAAAAAGCTATCTTGGGCATGTTACAACAGATCCTGAGCAGCGCCGCGGTACTAGAAGCAGGAGGGACGAGAGAGAGAGAGAGAGAGAGATATGAACTAGAAAGGGCCATCGTCGCAAGTTCTTAGATAACATTTGCAGTGAAAGGGAACACAGGCGAGATGAATGGGCAGAATATTCTGAAGGAAGGGCTGCTGGAGAAAAGGAGCGACGGGTTGTTGCAGCTTTGGAAGCGGAAAAACTGCGTGTTGACGGACGAAGGGCTTTGCATCCACGACCCGAAGGCGAGCCGGTCCAAATGCAAAGTGCTGGCGTTTGAGAACATGAAGACGGTGGACTGCGTGGAGAGGAAGGGGAGATATGTCTATTTCACCGTGGTGATGGCAGACAGCAAGGAGATTGACTTCAGGTGCCTGGGGGAGTCGACGTGGAACGCCGAGATCACCCTGGGCATGGTTCAGTTCAAGAACCGCCAGGCTATCCAGTCTGTGAAATCCAGACAACTGGCACACATCTGCACCCCGACAGCTATCAGCACCATGTCCTGATCCAAAGACACACACACACCCACACAAGGGGTGAGTTGCTCGTCCTTAATAAGGATGGGGAGGGGAGTAGTTGTTTAATAGTATATGTGATATTGAAGAATATTGGTTTGACTTGTATCATGGTGGAGGGTTTGTTTTGAACTATTTCGTGCTGTACATTATATATTATTGTAAATAATTGATTATATTATTTTTGGTTAAAACAAAAAAAGATGAGTTGGTCATCAGCAGAAGGGTCGTTTTGTCTCGCCACCCTTTCTCCCCCCCTCCCGTCCTGCATGTTATTACACTAGCGAGCACACGAATGAATGAACAATAACCCAGTTAAATGCCGAGTGAGATTGGATCAAAAGGCGACCGTCTCGCTGTAAAGTCGCTGACGACTTAAATAATCATTCCCCATCGTAGTCCCTGAGCAACTAAAACTCACGTGGGACATGCGCCCGGTATAACCCGGCTCACGGTTCCACCGGCTGGTTGCATCGACAAGGAAGAGTCAACGTTTAGACTAGTAAAATAAGGTATCAAGAAATAGCGTGGTCTCTCTTTATATCAGGCCCGGTTGTTTGGGTTAGGAAGATGCTGGTAGAATGGTACAACGACCCATCATGCGTGGACCGCATTGTTTTGTTTAATAGATGAGAACTATTTTAACGAAAGCCACATCGTTGGGCATTTTCTCCCAGCAGAAATCGACAATACATTCCACAGTATAGAATTTTAAGAGTCACAAGGTCATGCAGCTCAGAAACACCTTGCCCATGCTGACCAAGCAGCCTCACCTACACTAGCTCCACCTGTCTGCGTTTGACCCGAACCCCTCTAAACCTTACCTGTCCAAAGGTCTTTTAAATGTTGTTATAGTACCTGCCTCAACTACCTCTTCTGGCAGCTGTTCCTATTAAATCTCTCTTCTCTCACCTTAAACGTGGTTCTCGATTCCCTGACCAAGGGGAAAAGACTGCATCTAATTATCTATTTCCTGACTGATCTTATCACTCCTCATCCTCCTGCACTCCAAGGAATACAGTTCTAGTCTACCCAACCTCCCTCTATAGCTCAGGCCCTCAGTCTCGGCAATATTATTTATATCAGTACAAAAAAAAACTTTTTGAAACTCAGCCAATTTCAAATGTATTTTGAATAATCTAAAGTGAATGGAGTACATGTGTATAAAATATATCTCCTATGTTGCCTCTACTGGCCAGGGTGCTGGAAATTCCGCAGATCCGTTCCCACTGTGTGGGTTTCCTCCAAGTGATCCAATTTCCTCCCACATCTGAAAGACGTGCGGGTTTGTTGGATAGTTTGGTTTAGTTTAGGGATATATCATGGAAACAGGCCCTTTCGGCCCACCGAGCGCGTCAACCAGCAAATATCCCGTTCACTAGCACTATCCTACAAACTAGGGACAATTAAAAAATGTACCAACCTACAAACCTGTACGTCTTTGGAGAGGGGGAGGAAACTGGAGCACCCTGAGAAATCCCACACGGTCACAGGGAGAAGGTACAGACTCCGCACAGAAAGCATCTGTGGTCAGGATCGAACTCTGGTCTCTGGCGCTGTAATGTAGCAACCGCTGCTCCACCGTGCTACCCCACCGGTTAGTTGGCTTCTGTAACTTAACCATGGTGTGTTTAAAGTAGACGACAAATTATGAAAACATAGAGCTAGTGTGAGAATTGGTGATTGATGGTCGGCGTGGACTTGGTGCGCCTAAGGGTCTGTTTCCATGCTGTAGCTCTAAACTAAACTAAATACCATCCAGGTGGTGTTACTGTTGCTTCACTTTGAGCTGTGTTAGGTCTGTGCATTGTGTATGAAGGCGTCATGAAGGATTTAAGTAATGAACACCTAACCCCATTGTTAATACCCAGTGTGGAAGACAAAAGGAAAACCAACTCCTGGTTATCTGAAGTTTTTGACAAAGGAAAACCCAGTCCTTAATCCAAGTTAGAAACAAATCTTTCCATCAAAACATTCTCCAATTGTAAATGGTGATCTTGGAATTCATGCAGCATTTGTGCACAATAGCTACTTCAGGATTATAAACCAACACATTTGAGTTCAATACTAACTGGTTTCTTTGTGTGAATTGTGAATGGAATACACACCCATAGTTAGTTTCTGAAATATTGCTTCAAACCCCTCCCTGGTATTAGAAGCAATCAACATCATGTGTCATAATGACATGGTAATTTTGTAGATTTTCATTCATTGAAATAAGTTTGGAGAATCATTATCACAGGAAATTGTCTCTGAAGTTCAGCTACAAGGGAATGTGAAAAGATTCAACCACCATATCGCCTATCCATTTTCTCCGTAGATTAGTTCAGAGATACAGCGCAGAAACAGTCCGCACCGACCAGCGTTACCCGCACACTAACACTATCCTACACACATCAGGGACAATTTACAATTTTACTAAGCCAATTAGCCTACAAACCTGTACGTCTTTGGAGCAGTCGGAGAAAACCCACGCAAGTCACGGGGAGAATGTATAAACTCTGTACAGACAGCACTCGTGGTCAGGATCGAACCTGGGTCTCTGGCGCTGTAAGGCAGCAACTCTACCGCTGCGCCACCATCTTGCCTTGAACCACTGCATTATTCCAGCTCTTTGTGTTTTGCTTAAAGTAAATGACTTGTATTAGTTGAAAGTAGCTAAACATGGAAATGGACCGACACTATCGAGTTTATGATTATATTTTGAAGTATGAGAAACAATAGAATTTTATGAACACTACTGTTCTTCATAAAAGATGAGGTTATTTTTCTTAGGGCACAGGTTCTTTGCAGTTTGCTGATATCCCAAGCCAGATTTGAGCCCCATATCTGACGACGAGAATGATCCTAGGGATGATTGGGTTAATGTATGAGGGCCTTTTGATGACTCTGGGCCTGTATTCACTGCAATTTAGATGGATGAGGGGGGGGGGGAGGGGGGGTTCCTAATAAAACCTACCAAATAATATGTGGCCTAGATAGAGTGGATGTGGAGAGGATGTTTCCAATAATGGAAAAATCTGGGACCAGAGGACTCAGCCTCAGAATTAAATGGCGTACCTTTACAATGAAATCGAGGAAGAATTTATTTAGCCAGAGGGTGGAATTCATTGCAGAAGTATTGTTAAAGTGGAGATTGGTAGATTCTTGATTGGTAAGGATGTCAAAGATTACGGGGAGAAGGCAGGAGAATGGGGTTGAGAGAGAAAAATAGATCAGCCATGATCTAATGGTGAAGCAGACTCGATGAGCTGAATATCTTATAACTCATCATGCTTACTGGCGTCAGCATCCAGTTAAATACAGATTATTTTAAACCATCATGAAGAGTACTACTGTACATGTGGATTAACTTGCCACTTTGATGATTTGGACAGATTACTGCTTTCCGAGTATGTTTGGACCATTATCACTTCAATCTCAATTTATAAATCACTTTTAATGTGACAGAATTGAGTTGATGGAATAAAATTTCACAATTGAACTATCATTTTAAAAATTAACATTTCTAAACTGAAATAAATTAAATGGAAACAAGTCACTACTAATATTTTTATTCTTGGTAATATAGAATTGTACAATTAACTAAATATGATTTTTCTCGACATGCGTTTTGGTGTAGCCATGGTGTCTAATATATGAACCTGAAAGTTCAGATGTATTTAGACTTTAGAGATAGAGTGTGGAAACAGGCCCTTCAGCCCACCGAGTCCATGTCGACCAGTGATTACCACCCCCCCCCCCCCCCAATGTTTTCAGTTAATTTGCAAAGTAAGGTTCCAAATAAATCAGGGCTCTAATCTAATCTTCAGTTTAAAATCAGTACTGTGTATATGGGTTGCCATGTCATATAAAGCATGCAGTAGACATATTTTGATGATTTGAATCCATTACGGTCCATTATTGCTCCATAATTCGTACCATTCAGGTTTAAAAGTACTGGTATTATCACCCAAAGAAAGGATTTGCTTTTAAACTCCCATCGATAAAATTAAAGCCACTGTCATTCAGCAGGAGTTTTACCTGGCCTAAGAGTGCAGTAATTCATCAGAGAAATACAGGTCTGAAGAAGGGTCTCGACCCGAAACGTCACCCATTACTTATCTCCAGAGATGCTGCCTGTCCTGCTGAGTTACTCCAGCATTTTATTGCACTACAATTTTAGCTAACCAACCAACCAACCAACCCCCACTTTTTCTTTCCATTCTCTTCTCTGTGCCCCACCTGATTTCTCCCACCATCCCCTTCCCCAGTCCCCTTCCACTTACATCCCTTTCTCTGGCCTCACGATTCACATATCTTCTCTCTTTATCTCACAATCTTTTGTCTCATATAAGATCGTTAAGGGCTTGGACACGCTAGAGGCAGGAAACATGTTCCCGATGTTGGGGGAGTCCAGAACCAGGGGCCACAGTTTAAGAATTTAGAACAGAGACGAGGAAACACTTTTTCTCACAGAGAGTGGTGAGTCTGTGGAATTCTCTGCCTCAGAGGGCAGTGGAGGCAGGTTCTCTGGATGCTTTCAAGAGAGAGCTAGATAGGGCTCTTAAAAATAGCGGAGTCAGAGGATATGGGGAGAAGGCAGGAACGGGGTACTGATTGGGGATGATCAGCCATGATCACATTGAATGGCGGTGCTGGCTCGAAGGGCCAAATGGCCTACTCCTGCACCTATTGTCTATTGTCTATTGTCTAATTTTCATCTCTGGCTTTCTATCTGCCAATCTGTTAATCAACCCTCCTCACCTGTATCCACACCTCACATGCCTAGTTTTGACCTGCCCCCATCTTTACCAACTTCCTCCCCCCCTACTACAATGAACCTAAAGAAGTGTCCTGAGCCAAAACGTCACCTACTGTATCTTTGTCCTCGATAGATGCTGACGACCCTTCAAGATGCCACCCAAGCCGGGCAACTTTGTGTATGCGGGTCACAGAATCCGATCACTCATTACAATTGCTCCACTCTTTCAAATCTCTAATCCAACAGCAGCATTTCTTACTTTAACTATATATTTCTTAATCTTCGCTCTGATCTGTCGCTAGCTCACTAGAGTCCCTCAGACTATCTTTAATCGGAATTTACTGGACTTTATCTTGCACTAAACGTCATTCCCTTTATCATGTATATGTACATTGTGGACGGCTCAATTGTAATCATGTATTGTCTTTCCGCCGACTGGTTAGCATGCAACAAAAGCTTTTCACTGTACCAATGTGACAATAAACTAAACTCAAACATTTGAATCTTAATATAGGTATTAGAAATCTAAAACTCTTGAATCTTTGGCTTTCTGTGTCCCTGAGGGCAATGAATGCTCAATTAATGAGTATATTCAAGGCTGAAGTTAACAGGTTTTTACACCGGAGGGAATGAAACGATGTGGAGGTCAAAAAGTAAAAGGAGTTGAGGCTTGGATTAGTCTTGATCCCATAAACGCTGGAGACTCACAGAAAAATTACGGTTTCCTTTCTTTTGTTCTGACGGCAATGTAACTGATTAATCGGTTTGCTTTCACTACTTCCTGCGTTTGTGACTCTGTTCTGGAAATATATTAATTCACCATTGGCCACATCCTGCCCCATCTGTGAAAGAGACCGATCTTCCCAAATTGGTCTCATTAGCCACAAATCCGGAGTTGTAACTAGGTCATCCTCAATCCCGGAGGAGGACGGACTAAAAAGATACAATTTATCACTTTATTTGCAAGGACAAATTGCAGCTTTGTATTTAAATGCGACGGTGCAGAAACCATTTCCCAAGCTCAGGCTTGCTGTAGTGGTCCATATCATGTATCATATAATGTGAAGATAGGTAACTTTACATTTTATTGCGCTTGAGTATACACTCATTATTTTTAGAATCTGTACACTGTATCTATACACAATGGACGGTTTGATTGTAATCATGTAAAGTCTTTTCTCTGACTGGATAGTAAGCATTTAGAGCTACAGCATGGAAACAGGCCCTTCGGCCCACTGAGTCCATGCAGACCAGCAATCGACTAACACAATCGTACACACTAGGGACAATTTAGAATTTTACCAAAGCCAATTAACCTACAAACCTATATGTCTTTGGAGTGTGTGAGGAAACTGGAGCACCTGGAGAAAACCCACACGGTCACAGGGAGAACGTACAAACTGCGGACATACAAGACCCGCAGTCAGGATCAAACTTCGCTCTCTGACGCTGTAAGGCAGCAGCTCAACTGCTACGCCACATGACAATGATAAACTAAACTAGAATCGACCCTATTTAGTTGAGCAGGATAATTTTAGCACAGGTGACAGTGAGAAGACTACACTTTGTTTCTGTTAGTAAGGGAAAATAAATATACGTTTGGATTTTTCCAGTGAGTGCCTGTGTGTGTCAGTTCTGAGCAAGGACAGAACTGGATTTGGCAGCAATCACCAAGCGGCCTGCTGCAATTTACCATTGAGGCACGTTAATTATGACTAACCCAGGTGAAGCATTGGGGCAATACACCCTGCATATGGGACCATCTTTTAACTGACTCAATGCCACATGCAAGACTGATTAGGTAAAGTGGAACTTTAAAAAAATCTTCAAGTGGCACAGTAGCGCAGCTGGTAGAGCCACTGTCCCCCAATGCCAGAGACCTGGGTTCGATCCTAACCTTGGGTGCTGCACGTGCGACGTTTACACTCTCTCCCTGTGACTGTGTGGGTTTCCTCCAGGTGCTCTGGTTTCCTCCCACATCCCAAAAACATACAGGTTTGCAGGTTAATTGGCCTCTGTAAATTGTCCCGAATGTGTAAGGAGTGGATGCCAAAATGGGATAACCTGAAAAAAACAGTGTGAATGGGGTGTTTGAGAAAGAACTGCAGATGCTGGAAAAATCGAAGGTAGGCAAAAATGCTGGAAAAACAGCGAGTGAGGCAGCATCTATGAAGCAAAGTAATAGGTGATGTTTTGGGTCGAGACCCTTCTTCAGACTGATGTGGGGGTGTGGGAAGAAGAAAGGAAGAGGTGGAGACAGTAGGCTGTGGGAGAACTGGGAAGGGGAGGGGAAGGAGGGAGAAAGCAAGGACTACCTGAAATTGGAGAAGTCAATGTTCATACCACTGGGATGTAAACTGCCCAAGCGAAATATGAGGTGCTGCTCCTCCATTTTGCGGTGGGACTCACTCTGGCCATGGAGGAGGCCCAGGACAGAAAGGACAGATTCGGAATGGGAGGGGGAGTTGAAGTGCTGGGCCACCGGGAGATCAGGTTGGTTAGTGCGAACCGAGCGGAGGTGTTGGGCGAAGTGATCGCCAAGCCTACGCATGGTCTCACCAAGTGTGAATGGGATGGTCAGCATGGACACGGGTGGGCCGAAGGGTCTGTTTCCATGCTGTGTGTCGAAATCTGGCTATCAGACAGAATGCCTGTGATACTATCTCACAGCTGTATCGAGCTTGTTTATTTATGGGGGGGGGAGGTTTTCAAAATTCAGTTTTACATTTTTCATTCTTACTATTTCTTTTGACTCTCTTAAAGTCTCGTTCGGTATCTAACTTTTAAATGTCACTTTTTTTGTCTCTAGGCATTAGCAATATGCAAAAGCAACGAACAATTCTCAACCTGCGACCAAACAAGACTGAGTGTGACAGCATTAAAGATGTGTCTGCAGTCAACATAAGAATATACATCAGTTCAACCAAATGACAATCATGAATCACAGTGGATTATTTTTCATGAGATGGACTAGAATAATTTAGAGAACAGATTTATTATTCACAAAATGCTTCGAAGTCTTAATTTTTTTATTTATTAAATGACCAATACTCAAATGTAGTGATGACTTCATTATTAGTCATGCATAATACATTGTAAATTACTATGCCTACTTTATTTATTTAGATTTAATGTCTTCACATTGTGACTTTACTCTGCCAAATGGAAAACCTTGCAATCTGTATGTCAATTTTCTTTTTGTCTGTTATGCTGTAAATAAAAAAATAGATGATTATGTACTGAAACTATTTTGTATTTAGCAGCAAAGATACCTATGAACACTTCTCCGAAATGTCTTCAGAAATAATGGGATGGTTCAAGACCAATACGGCAGGGAGGCAAAAAGGTTTAGGAAAAAGAACAGGGTGACAGAACAATGATAGCTTGTGCTTGTTTATTCAAAGATGGAAAAGTGTAGAATATTGCTGGCGTTTTATCACATCAAATTTTTCCTTTGTTGTTGCAAGCTGTGAAATTTTACAAAATTGTATGTCCCTGTCCTTGCCCAACTCTAATATATCCTGCAGTAACTGTCCAAAATTCATTTGATCTGAACCTTCTGAAAAATACACAAAGTCCTGCAGCAACTCAGTTGGTCAGGCAGCATCTCTGGAGAACATGAATAGGTAATGTTTCGGAATGGGACCCTTCTGAGTAATTGTAGGTGTGGGGTCATAAGGTCATAAGGAATAGGAGTATTCGGGTCTTCAAGTCTACTCTGCCATTCAATCATGGCTGATCTATCTCTCCCTCCTAACCCCGTTCTCCTGCCTTCTCCCCATAACCTCTGACACCTGCTACTAATCAAGAAACATTGCACTAATCAAGGGGGGGGGGGGGGAAAGAAATTTGGAAATAATCTTTCTGAAGTTTGGTTTTGTTTTGTTATTGTCACATGTACTGAGATACAGTGAAAAACTGCTTTTACAGTTACATCCTTTTATCCCAGTAAAACATAACGGTTTCTCGACGTGAATCATTGCACTAGACACATTGTCAGTCTGAAGAAGGGTTCCAACCCGAAACATCACCTATTCCTTTTCACCAGAGATGCTGCCTGGCCTGCTGAGTTAGTTTGGCATTTTGTGTCTATCTTCGGTATAAAAAAGCATCTGCAGCTCGTTCCCGCACATATGGTCTTTCAATCTTGGGTGGGACTAATGGTGGAGTCAGCCATGTCTGAGAATAGGTTATAACTGCGTGCATTAGAATGGTGGGAGTAGCTTTTGCAATCAAAAGGACATGGAAAAAATTGTACAACGAAAAGGTTCCCATTTCAACAATGAGGTAATAGAGCCTTTGAAATAAAGACCGATGCCAATACAGCATTGCCTAGGCATAGTTTAGTTTAGTTTATAGGTATAGCGCGGAAACAGACCAACAATTCCCCCACCATTAACATCATCCCACACACACTAGGGACAATTTTACATTCATACTATTTTACTGAAGCCAATTAACCTACAAACCTGTACGTCTTTGGAGTGTGGGAGGAAACCAAAGATCTCGGAAAAAACCAACACAGTTACGGGGAGAACGTACAAACACCGTACAGACAGCATCCATAGTCGGGGTCGAACCCGGGACCCTGGTACTGTAAGACAGCAGCTCTTGCCACCTTGCCGCCCGTGGTTGTTAAATGTTGCATGATGTTTGACAACTGCAGAGGTATTAGTGGGGAGATTACAGCATTGTCACCATGGAGGATATTAGATCATTGTTAAAAGGTTCTATGACCTTACTACAAAGCATCTTCCTGATATTGAGGCCAAATTTTATTCTATTGTGGAGTAGAAATTGTCTGCTTGCTTTATTTAGTTTTTAGTTTTAGAGATATAGAGGCCCTTTGCCCCTCCGAGACCATGCCAACCATCGATCACTCGTACACTAGTTCAATGTTATCCCACTTTTGCATCCTATGCACTACAGGGAATTTACAGAAGCCAATTAATCTACAATCCTGCACATCTTTGAGATGTAGGAAGAAACCGGATAAAAACCACACGAGTCACATGGAGAACGTACAAACTCCACACAGACAGCACTCGCAGTCAGGGTGGAACCCTTGGTCTCTGGCGCTGTGAGGCCTCAACACTACCGCAACGCCAATGTGTGAGAGGGAGAACACAACCAGCTACCACATAGTCATGATCTTGGCCCAATGCCAAGGAGATCCAAGAAGAGTGGAGACGAGGATCCGCTGCACAGATGTAGTACACAAACAAAGCACACACAGACATATTCTGACCACTCATCATGAACGCAGACATGTGATCTGCACACACACACTTCCTGAGCTCAACTCCCTCTGGCCCTCACGCTCCATTCATGCGATACAGTGGCGCAGTGGTAGAGTTGCTGCCTTAAGGGCCTGTCCCACTTTCACGACCTAATTAACGACCTCTGCCGAGTTTGCCCTTGACATACTCGCAGCATGGTCATCACGAGGTCGTAGGAGATCGTAGCAGGCCGTGATGCTAGTCGTAGGTACTCGTGGCATCAAGTAGGTTGGAGCGTTTTTTCAACATGATGAAAAATGTCCATGAGTAAAAAAGGTCGTGAATTAGGTCGTGAAAGTGGGACAGGCCCTTTACTGCGTAAGAGACCCGGGTTCGATGTTGACTACAGGTGTGTCTGTACTTGAGATTGTACTCTCTACCTGTGACCACGTGGGTTTCTCCGGGTGCTCTAGTTTCCTCCCACACTCCAAAGACGTACAGGTTTATAGTTTAATTGGCTTTGGTAAAGATTGTATATTGTCCCTAGTGTGTAGGATAGTGCTATACTAGGGGTGATTGCTGGCCGGCGTGGACTCGGTGGGCCATAGGGCCTGTTTCCGCACTGTATCTTTAAAGTCTAAAGTCCTCTATCCTGATTCTTTCCCTCTGTATCTACAACTCCTTGGTCTCAGCACCTTCCCACCTTTTTTAACACTTCTTTTCTCGTTAGCCCATTTCATATTCCTCCCTTTCTCAAAGTACGCTACACTGCCTCTCCGTGGTTACCCAATCTCCAGCTGCTGGTGAAACCAGCTAGCTTCCCTGGATCATTCTTTTCAGCTGCCAGCCACCATGTTTCCTGAAGCCCATCGCTTTGCTCAGAACCTCTGAAAGAGAAGGAGAATTTTTATTAACCCTCCAGGTACTGCCTGATGGCGAGAACAAGGATGGACCCTTTAGTCAGAGAGTATCTTTAGTCAGAGGGTGATGAATCTGTGGAATTCTTTGCTACGGAAGGCCATGGAGGCAAAGTCAGTGGATATTTTTAAGGCAGAGATAGATAGATTCTTGATTAGTACAGGTGTCAGAGGTTATGGGGAGAAGGCAGGAGAATGCGGTTTGGAGCGAGAGATAGAGCAGCCATGATTGAATGGCAGAGTAGATTTAAGGGGCCGAATGGCCTAATACTGCTCCTATCACTTATGATGCTGTGATCTATGACCTGGGTTGTGCCGCGAGGAAAGACCCGGTGGGCCGTTGCCTGCGGGAGAAGCTCGAATGTGGCCGAGCTCGGCCCCGAAGACCGGAGAGCCGAGGAGGTGGGAGCCACTAGCGACGACGGATGCGAAGGGTGAGCCGGTCCTTTGGTCCAATTTTCCCGCTCCGACCAACATGCTGCATCTATGCTAGTCCCACCTGACTGTGTTTTGCCCAGATCCTTCGAAACCTTTCCCATCCATTTATCTGTCGTGAAGATTTAGGAATGCTTTATTTGCCATATATCCGGAAACAGAACAATGAAACACTTGCAGCAGCACAACAACAAAGAGTTGTGAAATACTGCAATAAACAACAAGAAAATGTTCAGTATGTAAATAAAAAGCACGATTTATATGTGTAACCACAAACAATAATAGTTCAAAGACAAAGACTAAAACAATGTTCTCCATATGTCCTTTAAATGTTGTTATAGTACCTGCCTCAACTCCCTCCATTGGCAGCTCGTTCCATACACCCACGTATGAAACAGTTGCCGTTCAGGTTTCCATTAAATCTTTCCCCTCCCACCTTATACCTACGTTCTCTGGTTCTTGATTCCCCATATCTGGTTAAAAACTATGCACATTCATCCTATCTATTCCAACTGAGGACGAATAAGGTCACGGAGAATAAACTAGACACAATGCTAAAAGGGGCAACCCAGTGGCACCTCTGGTAGAGCTACTGCCTCACATCACCAGAGACACTGGTTCGATCCTGACCACAGGTGCTGTATGTGTGGTGTTAGCACATTCCACCTGGGACCGCGCTGGTCTCCTCCGGGTGCACCGTTTTCCTTCCACATCCCAAATACGTGTGGGTTTGTAGGTTAATTGGCCTCTGTAAATTGCCCTTAGAGTGCAGGGAGTAGTTGCAAAAGTGGAATAACATAGAACTGTTGCATGTTGCAGTTGTATAAGACGTTGGTGAGACCGCATTTAGAACATTGTGTTCAGTTCTGGGCACCAGGTTATAGGGAAGATATTGTCAAGCTTGAAAGGGTTCAGAGAAGATTTACGACGATGTTGCCAAGACTAGAGGGTCTGAGCTATAGGGAGCGGTTGAATAGGCTGGGGCTCTATTCCTTGGATAGCAGGAGCATGAGGGGTGATCTTTTAGAGGTGTATAAAATCATGGGAGGAATAGATCGGGTAGATGCACCGAATCTCGTGCCCAGAGTAGGGGAATCGAGGACCAGAGGACATAGGTTTAAGGTGAAGGGGAAAAGATTTAATAGGAATCTGAGGAGTAACCTTTTCACACAAAGGGTGATGGGTGTATGACACAAGCTGCCAGAGGAGGTAGTTGAGGTTTGGACTATCCCAGCATTTAAGAAACAGTTGGACAGGTACATGGATAGGACAGGTCTGGAGGGATATGGACCAAGTGCAGGCAGGTGGGACTAGTGTAGCTGTGACATGTTGGCCGGTGTTGGGCAAGTTGGGCCGAAGGGCCTGCTGTATCACTCTATGGCTCTATGGCTCTATAACTAGTGTGAATGGGGGATCGATGGTCGCCGTGGACTTGGTGGGCCGATGAGCGTGTTTCCATGCTGTATCTCTAAAACAAAAGTGTGCAGAAGGAATTTGATCCGCCATCAGTGCACAGGGGATACAATGTGAACTGAGCTGAACTCCCTGTATTAGAATTAGAAGGAACGTAAAGGGCAAAAGTAGTAATACTTTAAATCATGTTACTGTTTGCTTTGCATAAGTGTTATTTGTGCAGCCTGTGTATGTACTTTGTGATTATTTTTATGATCTTGCATGCCTGGAGGTGAAAGTCATTTGCAGCTTTATTGTTTTCCACATTGACAGAATGCATTCTGACCTTGTACCATTTCATTGAGGGTAAGGATGGGAATGGCTGACATAGTGTTAGACTCCTCTACTCATTTTACTCATTCAGTGCCAAGAATGTTTGGACTCTGCTCACGGTGAGCCGCATGGGGCGGCAGAAGCTCCTGGCGACCGTGTGGAACGGCAGAAGATCTTGGCGAGCCATGCCCATACTTCGACAGTAGGCCTGGCTCTCCCTCTGCGGGACCACGAACCCACCCTGAGTCCAGTTTAATTTATTTTGGTTTAGTTTAGTTTGGAGATACAGCACGGAAACAGGCCCTTCTGCCCGCTGAGACATCGCCGATCACCAATCCCCGTCCACTAACACCATCCTACACACTGGGGACAATTCATAATCTTTACCAAAGCCAATTAACCTACAAACCTGCGCGTCTTTTCAGTCTGAAGAAGGGTCTCGACCTGAAACGTCACCTATTCCTTCTCTCCAGAGATGCTGCCTGTCGCGCTGAGTTACTCCAGCATTTTGTGTCATCCTTTGATTTAAACCAGCATCTACAGTTAAACATAGAAACATAGAAAATAGGTGCAGGAGGAGGCCATTTGGCCCTTCGAGCCAGCACCACCATTCATTGTGATTATAGCTGATCATCCACAATCAGTAGCCCGTGCCTGCCTTCTCCCCATATCCCTTGATTCCGCTAGCCCCTAGAGCTCTAACTCTCTTTTAAATTCATCAAGTGAATTGGCATTTACTGCCTTCTGTGGCAGAGAATTCCACAAATTCACAACTCTCTGGTTCAAAATGTTTTTTTCTCATCACAGTTTTAAATGGCCTCCCCTTTATTCTTAGACTGTGGCCCCTGGTTCTGGACTCCCCCAACATTGGGAACATTTTTCCTGCAGCTTGTCCAGTCCTTTTATAATGTTATGTTTCTATAAGAGTCCCTCTCATCCTTCTAAATTCCAGTGAATACAAGCCCAGTCTTTCTAATCTTTCCTCATATGACAGTGCCGCCATCCCTGGGATTAACCTTGTGAACGCTGCACTGCCTCAATAGCAAAGATGTCCTTCCTCAAATTAGGAGACCAAAACTGCACACAATACTCCAGATGTGGTCTCACCAGAGCGCTGTACAACTGCAGAAGGACCTCTTTACTCCTGCACTCAAATTGTCTTGTTATGAAGGCCAACATGCTTTTAGCTTTCTTCACTGCCTGCTGCCCTGCATGTTTACTTTCAGTGACAGGTGTACAAGGACACCCAGGTCTCGTTGCACTTCCCATTTTCTTAAACTGACACCATTGAGATAATAATCTGCCTCCTTGTTCTTGCCGCCAAAGTGGATAACCTCACATTTATCTACATTTTACAGCATCTGCCATGCATCTGCCCACTCACACAACCTGTCCAAGTCACCCTGCAACCTCCTAGCATCCTCTTCGCAGTTCACACTGCTACCCATGTGTCATCTGCAAATTTGCTCATTTACTTTTAATCCCATCATCTAAATCATTAATATATATTGTAAATAGTTACGGCCCCAGCACCAAGCATTGCAGCATTCCACTCGCCACTGCCTGCCATTCTGCTAGGGACCCGTTTATTCCTACTCTTTGTTTTTTGTCTGCCAACCAATTCTCTATTCATGTCAATACCCTACCTCAAATACCATGTGCTCTAATTTTGCCCACCAATCTCCTGTGTATCAAAGGCTTTCTGAAAGTCCAGATACACTACATCCACTGGCTCACCTTCATCCATTCTACTTGTCAATTCCTCAAATAATTCCAGAAGATTAGTCAACCAGGATTTCCCATTCATAAATCCATGCTGACTTGAACCAATCCTTTTACTGCTATCTAAATGTGCCGTTATTACTTCTTTAATAATTGACTCCAGCATCTTCCCCACCACCGATGTCAGGCTAACTGGTCTACAATTCCCCATTTTCTCTCTTGCTCCTTTCTTGAAAAGTAGGATAACATTAGCTACCCTCCAATCTACAGGAACTGATCCTGAATCTATAGAACATTGGAAAATTATCACCAATGCATCTATGATTTCTATTGCCACCTCCTTGAGTACCTTAGGATGCAGAACATCAGGTCCTAGGGTTTTTTTCAGCCTTCAGTTCAAGTTCAAGTGAGTTTATTGTCATGTGTCCCTGTATAGGACAATGAAATTCTTGCTTAGCTTCAGCACACAGAACATAGTAGGCATTTACTACAAAACAGATAAGTGTGTCCATATACCATAATATAAATATATACACACATGAATAAATAAACTGATAAAGTGCAAATAACAGATAATGGGTTATTAATAATCAGAGTTTTGTCTGAGCCAGGTTTAATAGCCTGATGGCTGTGGGGAAGTAGCTATTCCTGAGCCTGGTTGTTGCAGTCTTCAGGCTCCTGTACCTTCTACCTGAAGGTAGCAGGGAGATGAGTGTGTGGCCAGGATGGTGTGGGTCTTTGATGATACTGCCAGCCTTTTTGAGGCAGCGACTGCGATAAATCCCCTCGATGGAAGGAAGGTCAGAGCTGATGATGAACTGGGCAGTGTTTACTACTTTTTGTAGTCTTTTCCTCTCCAGGGTGCTCAAATTGCCGAACCAAGCATTCAGTTCCTTCAGTCTACCCAATAATATTTCTTGCCTAATGCAAATTTCTTTCAGTTCCTCTGTCTCCCTAGATCCTGTGTCCTCTACTACATCTGGGAGATTGTTTGTGTCTTCCTTAGTGAAAACAGGACCAAAGCACCTGTTCAACTCCTCTCCCATTTCCTTGCTCCCCATAATAGTTTCTCCTGTTTCTGCCTTCAAGGGACCCACATTTGTCTTTACTAATCTTTTTCTCCCTACACAAAGAGAAGGCAGTGTATGTTCACTATGCACATGCTTATTGGGTCACGTCATAATCACTAGGATTTTCAGATTAAATTATTGGCATTCCTAAAGCCTGACATCTCGATTAAATTCGCCAGGGGCATCTCACTTCCAGAGAAAGCAAAACTTGCAGATTTCCTAAAAATTATACCTCCCTTGCTTATCACTGAGTTCCTCCTGGCACTGATGTGTATTAGTCCACACAATGCAGTGCTCCTAACCTGCTGCTCTCTCTGCATACAGCACACGGATGGCTGATTAAACTACTTCCACGTGAGCCCTTGCAAATAAAGTGCCCCCGGGACGATGCTAATTGGCCTTCTCTTGTGGAATCACAAGATGAAGGTCATCATCTGAGTGTTGCAGTTGCCAGACTCGCCAGAGTACCGCTATCCTGAGATAGAGCAGAATGCAGTTGTGTTAGTTTAGTTTAATTTATTGTAACGTGTATCGAGGTACAGTGAAAAGCTTTTGTTGCCAGCTAACCAGTCAGCAGAAAGACAATACATGATTATAATCGAGCCATTGCGTGCATGCGAGTGTGCGAGTGTGCGAGTGTGTGTGTGTGTGTGTGCGGCATGTGTATTTGCATGTGTGCGCATGTGTGTGTGCGCATGAGTGTATGTGTGCGTGCATGTGTGTGTTGACGTGTGCATGTGCATATGTGTGTGCACATGTATGTGTGCCTTTGCGTGTGCCTGTGCGTATGTGTGCGTGGTATGTGTGCATGTGTGTGTGTGTGTGTGTAGTTTTATAATTCACGAGATGATGTGATGGGATGGATAACAATGAAGACAAATGTAGACAATTACCACAACCACTGCAATGTACTCAAGAGTAGCAGTGCCTGTGTCTTGCCTCATGTCTCTGTCTATTTGCTCCATAGAGGATGCCAACTGATGGAGAGAATCGAGCTATAAAGAGGTCATATCTGATTATATATACCTGCAATAAAAAAGAACTGCAGATGCTGCTTTATACCAAAGATAGACACAAACTGTTGGAATAACTCAGCAGGTCAGGCAGCATCCCTGAAGAACGTGGACTGACGACGTTTGAGGTCAGACTGAAGAAGGGTTCCAACCCGAAACGTCGTCTATTAAATATACCTGGGCTGGTTAAGGGTGCAGAATTGTAAAGAATTCTACTTTTAAGAGAAGTATGTGCAGCACGGTGGCGCAGCAGTAGAGTTGCTGTCTTACAGCGCTTGTAGCACCGGGGAGCTAGGTTTGATCCCGACTACGGGCGCTGTCTGTGCAGAGTTTGTACGTTCTCCCCGTGACCGCGTGGATTTTCTCTGAAATCTTCGGTTTCCTCCCACACTCCAAAGATGTACATGTTTGTAGGTTAATTGGCTTGGTATAAATGTAAAATTGTCCCTAGTGTGTAGGATAGTGTTAATGTGCGGGGATTGCTGATCGGTGCGGGCTCGGTGGGCGAAGGGTGTGTTTCCGCGCTGTATCTAAACTAAACTAAGTACAATATTGTTCATGTGCTATAGCTTTAAAGAGAGTTTATGATGCAATGTGGAATGCGGTGCTGTCTGAATTGTTCTGAACCTTTTCATACTTTTAGTTTTCCTCTCCCCGACTCTTAGTCTGAAGAAGGGTCTCGACCCGAAACATCACCTATTCCTTTTCTCCAGAGATGTTGCCTGACCCTTTGAGATACTCCAGCATTTTGTGTCTATCTTCACGTATTGAATCTACCACTTGGATAAACTGTGGATGATGGCTGGACTTCATGACGGGTACTTGCGTGACTGCACGCAGTTATAAGTAGCCTGATCTTTGCAATAAAGAGTCATTGTTCAGTTCCACACTGAGCAATACAAGTGCCAAGACAAGTAAGACGACTGCAATCCAGACAGTGATGAGTAGCCCGCCAAGCCACTTCAAAGAGACCAGGATGAAAAGAAAAAAATGCAGTACCATGGGTGTGAGGGCAGGGGAGTGGGACTAACCTGTTGCTTTTGCATAGAACCAGCATAGACCTGATGGGCTGAATACATTCCTTCTGCATTCACACTGGCATCTCTGAAAAGTTGAACCTAGGACACCTCAGTCCCAAAGCTTCACAGCTTTGTATCAGACGGCGCAGTGACGCAACGGTAGAGTTGCTGCCCTACAGCGCCAGAGATCCCGGTTCTATCCTCAATATGAGTGCTGTCCGTACAGAGTTTGCACGTTCTCACTGTGTCCATGTGGGTTTCATCCAGGTGCTCCGGTTTCTTCTCACACTCCAAAGACGAACAGATTTGTAGATTGGCTTCTGTAAAAATGTAAATTGCCCCTAGTGTGTAGGATAGCATTAGTCGATTGCTGGTTGGCATGGACGCGGTGGGCCGAAGGGCCTATTTCTGCGCTGTATCTCTAAAGTCTATTGTTTAAAGATCATCTCCTGATTTGAAAAACACCAGAGCATTTCCCTCATTCTGTATCCGGCTCATTCTATTCCCCTGTGGACTATGAATTGTATTGAGCATGATCGTCCTGGTCTATTATTAATTTGGTCTGTGTACTTGTTTCAAGGGGGATGAAGATTGATGATGTATGGAGAGAGTTTCTGGCAGTTCACAAGCATAACATCCAGGGTCCCTTTTCATGCAGCTTTTCTGCTTTACTTCCAACTGCTCCACTATGCCACCATTTTCATTTTGAGTTACGATGAATGAATAAAATTCAACATATTAACAAACAAAATAGAAAATAACAAAAAACAAATAAAATACTGGCACAGGAGTGCAGCAGGTAGAGCCACTGCCTCACAGCACCAGATACTCGGGTTCGATCCTGACCACGGATGCTGTCGGTGTGGAGTCTGCACTGTCTCCCTGTGAACGCGTGGGTTTTCTGCGGTGCTCTGGTTTCCTCCCACATCCCAGAGATGTTCGGGCTGCGGGTTAATTGGCTTCTGTAAATTAACTCCAGTAGGTAGGGAGTAGATGCAAAAAGCGGAACAACATCGAGCTGGTGTGAACGGGTCACAGAGTCATGGAGTCTTACAGCCTGGAAACATGCCCTTCGGCTCAAAATGCCCACACCGACCAACATATCCCATCTACACTGGCCCCACCTGCTTTGTATTTGGCCCAAATCCCTCAAAATCTGTCCTATCCATTCTACCTGTCTAAATGTTTCTTAAAGGTTGCGATAGTACCTGCCTCAACAACCTACTCTGGCAGCTCGTTCCATAAACCCTCTACCGCTAAAAAAGTTACCCCTCAGGTTCCTATTAAATTTCTCCCCCTTCACCTTAAACCTATGCCCTCTGGTCCTCAATTCCCAGACTCTGGGCAATAGACTCTGTGCATCTATCCGATCTATTCCTCTTATTATTTTGTCCACCTCTATAAGATCACTCCTCATCCTCCTGCGCTCCATGGAGTAGAGTTCTAGCCTGCTCAACCTCTCCCTATAGCTCAGGCCATCGAGCCCTGGCAACATCCTCATAAAGAATGATGATCAGTGTGGATTCGATGGACTGAAGAATTTGTTTCCTTGCTGCACCTCTAAACAAAATAGTAAGATTAAACGAGAACTTACCAGTTTGAAGTTTGATCTGTATTTTATGAGGAGCTACGATGAGGGATTACGTGAAGAACCCGCTCAGCACGCATGCGCGGCATACTTCAAAGCAGCGGTGTGGAATGACAGATAGACACAGTTATTGAAGTAAACATAGTAAAGACAAGGAGACATCAGTTTATCAGTTTGACCCATATTATTGAGGGTGGGAGTGGAGGGCACGTAATCCCTCATCGTAACTCCTCATAAAATACAGATCAAACTTCAAATTGGTAAGTTCTCGTTTAATCTTACTATTTTACTTCGGAGTCACGTGAGTGATTCCGTGAAGACTTCAAAGCTCTGTGATTTCAAACCGTGTAACAGGTATTATTTCACACACTGCCGAAGTCCTTGAGGGAGGAAGTGTGTTATCGTAATCAACCAATGAATCTGTTTGTAGAAAAACACAATGGTATTTTTTAACAATAACAATAAAGAAATTAAATTGCTCCCCTGGGCTTAAATTAAATATTTGCAGTCTGAAAAATCTTTTCTGCAAATAAAACAGGTTTTGCCAACGGCTTATTATAGAATTTCTGAACGGTCTTTCCCCCCACCATCCTGCTGTAGCCAGGATGTGGTCTATAAGCACGTCCATTCTTTTAGCCTGACTCCCGCTGTGCCGCTGTTGCTTTGCTGAACGTAATGTCGCGCATGCGGGCTGAGCGGGTTCTTCACGGAATCACTCACGTGACTCCGAAGTAAAATTGATCACTTTTTCACAAATAACCATATAACCATATAACAATTACAGCACGGAAACAGGCCATCTCGGCCCTACAAGTCCGTGCTGATAAAGGCCTCTGATTTATAAAGGCTAGCATACCAAAAGCTTTCTTTACCACCCTATCTATATGAGATTCCACCTTCAAGGAACTATGCACGGTTATTCCCAGATCCCTCTGTTCAACTGTATTCTTCAATTCCCTACCATTTACCATGTACGTCCTATTTTGATTTGTCCTGCCAAGGTGTAGCACCTCACATTTATCAGCATTAAACACCATCTGCCATCTTTCAGCCCATTCTTCCAAATGGCCTAAATCACTCTGTAGACTTTGGAAATCCTCTTCATTATCCACAACACCCCCTATCTTGGTATCATCTGCATACTTACTAATCCAATTTACCACACCTTCATCCAGATCATTGATGTACATGACAAACAACAAAGGACCCAACACCGATCCCTGAGGCACCCCACTAGTCACCTGCATCCAACCCGACAAACAACCATCCACCATTACCCTCTGGCTTCTCCCATTCAGCCACCGTTGAATCCATCTTGCTACTCCTGCATTTATACCCAACAGTTGAACCTTCTTAACCAACCTTCCATGAGGAACCTTGTCAAAGGCCTTACTAAAGTCCATATAGACAACATCCACTGCTTTACCCTCGTCAATTTCCCTAGTAACCTCTTCAAAAAATTCAAGAAGATTAGTCAAACATGACCTTCCAGGCACAAATCCATGCTGACTGTTCCTAATCAGACCCTGTTTATCCAGATGCTTATATATATTATCTCTAAGTATCTTTTCCATTAATTTGCCCACCACTGAAGTCAAACTAACAGGCCTATAATTGCTAGGTTTACTCTTAGAACCCTTTTTAAACAATGGAACAACATGCGCAGTACGCCAATCCTCGGGGACTATTCCCGTTTCTAATGACATTTGAAATATTTCTGTCATAGCCCCGGCTATTTCTACACTAACTTCCCTCAATGTCCTAGGGACATACAATGTTCCCAAGTATGCAGCATCTATGGAAATGTTCCACCCCACCACAGTGTGGCTGCTGCCAGTGACTAATAACATTAACCAGAGCAAGGGTGAAGGCAGATGTTGCATTGAATCAAAGGTACACAAAATTGCTGGAGGAACTCAGCGGGTGCAGCAGCATCTATGGAGCGAAGGAAATAGGCGACGTTTCGGGCCGAAACCCTTCTTCAGAATCAAGGTCTCCAGTCCAAAATCTATTTGTTTTTAAGCCTTTGCATCCCCCCTTCAGCTGAACATAGCAAATCCACAGATACTGGAGTAATTTAAATAAATCAGGGAAAGGCCATGCAGGGTGAAACTTAGAAAGCTTACATTTGCTAGAAATGTTTGTAATTGATATAAATATAAGGTTGGCCAGACGCTCAATTCGTGAACGAACGGACATTTTTCATTCTGTTGGCTTGATGCGTTACTTGAACTTTTTTAAACCTCTTCCTTCAACGGGGATGCGACCTTTTCCCTGTCCTTCTCTGTCTCCGTCTGCGCTGAGGCCTAATATCGTGGAGCTGGCGGCCTCCAACTGGAATCGACCTTGGGGGCTCCAGTGGCAGAGCCTATGGACTTACCATCAAGAGCTGGCTGACTTCGGAGGCTGTGGTGGCGCTGTGGCTGTGACCCGACTTCGGAGCTTCGGAGGCTTCGGCCGCGGGCCCTGTGGACGGTAACATCGGGAGCTCGCAGGTCCCAGGTTGGTGACCGATTCTCGGGAGCTCCCGCAACAACAGCTTCGTCCGCTGGACTGGAGGGTGGCAGCTTCTTCCGCCCTGGGTCACGGAGTTTGAATCGGCCTGTTCGTGGAGTTTGGAATCGGCCGCGGGACTTACCATCACCCGGCGGGGGCCTCAACATCGAGAGCCTCAATCACCTCAACACAGCGGGAGAACAAGCAAGGAAGAGATAAGACTTTTTGCCTTCCATCACAGTGAGGAGGTGCCTGGAGATTCACTGTGATGGATGTTTGTGTTAAACTGTATTCATTGTATGATTTGTTGCTTTTTTTGTCATGACTGCAAGGTACACAATTTTGTTCAAATTATTGTTTGAATGACAATAAAGGATATTGTATTGTACCCTGTATCAGTGTTCAGATTCAGAAGGGAATCATGTTTTGGACGAAGATTTACAATCTCAGAATTGTAACTACATTGGGTTTCGTCACAAGGAATATTTGTTCAAAGGCAGTTTATTGAAAATGGGAAACAGCTTGAGGAATGGTTGACTGTAATCAGCTCCGACATCCCATAAGCTTGTCTTGAACTCAATTGGCGTCTTCATAGAAATGAGTCACATCCTTGAGACTAACTGTTTCCTGTTGCTAAATGGAAAGCCTTTTGGAGTGTAATTAAGAATGTCATCTCGGATACCAACAAGATTAAAAGATTTAGGTCCAGAGCCTTTTGTTTACTGGAACTGATAACGCATCTTGCAGAATTCTTTTGTGACATCAATGATATGTTATTGACCATTTAAAAAAACTTTTTGTGTGTTTGTTCTATGTCTCAGTTCTTGGTTCTTGGTTTCTTGGTCCTCCAAAATATTCCAAATGGAATTTAAACTGGAGGTTTGCTGAAATATTATTCCTTTTGTTTACTGATCTGGACTTGTTTTCCATAAAACGAGTCAAACTTTACCTAGATTAATTGGCTTCTGCAAAATTGTAAATTGTCCCTAGTGTGTAGGATAGAGCTAGTATTGCTGGTCGGCGAGCACTTGGTGTGCCGAAGGGCCTGATTCCATGCTGTATCTTTAAAGTCTAAAGTAAAGAAACGGAAACTTTTGTAAAACCAAGAGAAAAATGTAGAAAATTAACAAAATTAAAGGGCTACAGATTTAAATCCACAATTTTTCATGATTTGCTTCACTGCATAGAAATCATTCCTTGTGAATCAAAAGGTAATGAAAATCCCTGAATTTGTGATCATTATCTTCTCCTCTGATTTTTTTCCCCACTGCAAATTTGCAGTTTAAACAATCTTTAAATTTAATTCAACTTTTATCCATTGGTACTCTGAGATGATCATGCTAGAATTTTTGGTGATTGTAGAATTGCCTGTGTTGATTGCCTAATTCTATTCCTATCCCTTAAGATGCAATTCTGATACAGGACCTGGGAACTAAAATCTAATCCATCGTTCGTTGAACTTTTATTGAAAGGCTAATTCTACCATATCCTGCTCATCCTGCAATAATAATTCCACGATGTTGAGGCTGGTACACTAAAGACATTTAAAAGATACCTGGACAGGTATATGGGTAGGAAAGGTTTGGAGGGCAAAACACAGAGCAAAATGGAACTAGATACCTCACAGTCCACATAACAGCAGTGCAAGCAAGGCATAGAGCATTGAGTCATACATCATAGATACAGGCCCTTCAGCCCAACCTGTCTAACTGATCAACATGTCACATCTACACTAACCCACCTGCCTGCGTTTGACCAATATCACTCTAAACCTGTCCTTCCCATGTACTAATCTAAATGTTTCTTAAATGTTGCGATAGTACCTGCCTCAACTACCCCCTCCGGCAGCTCGTTCCATACACCTAGGCGTCTACACTGTTCTTTACAAATCGAGTGGAAGCAAGTCTTGCCCGCCAACAAGGCTTCTCCTAACAAGGATATTCCCTCAACCAGAAACTGCCAGGTTTTACAAAACCAAGAGAAAAATTGAAGTAAAGTACATGAATGGGATGCACCCGTCAAAAAATCATGAGGTCCCAAAATGTAGATAGCACAAGCCAAACAATAGGAAAAAAATATGTATTTTGGTTTAATGAAAAAGGAGCAGGTTGAATACCAGTTTAGAAACAGTTAAGAATGCCAACAGAATGAATGAACCCTATTTTAGATTAATTATTTTTGTATTTAGATTATTATTGTTCACACGTGTCATTTGATCCTCTCTGACACCTGTCATTCATAAGGCAAGTGACCTATTTCCAGCTTTGTATAATGTTTCTTTCCAGACGTATACAGAGTAGGCGTATATGGGGAGAAAGTGGGAATTTGCTGTTGAGATAACCAGGAATATATTAAATGGGATATATTAAATGGAGGATCAAGGCTTGAGGGCTGAATGGCCTGCTGCCGTTTCCCTTCCTGTATTTGCTATGCTTTGTAAGTGGCTGTTGATTGACAGTGTGGCTTGGGATAACTTATTCTTTTGTTGTTCCTTTCCTGTGCTGAAGCAGTTCAGAACCCATTCAACTGTAACTGCTCGAAGTTGAAACTCATGATTTGAAACATTGACACGACTGACTGGCAAGGCAGGTTGCTGACATTTATGGCAAATTTAACCTCTGCACTAATGAAGATGCTTGGAATTAAATTGCCAAGAATTCCGGTAAAGTCTACAAAGGCCCTCTTTATTAACAATTGTAGAAATGCAAAAGCTATGAGATTCTTTGAAGATTAATTCACATTTTGTTATACTGGAAATAATCTGCCTTGCCAACACAAAGGAATCATGAAAACTGATGTAGAATTTCAACTAGGTTTCAATTTACTGATCATGTTATCAAATGGCGCATCCAGAGATGTTGCCTCTCAGCACCAGAGACCTGGATTTTATCCTGACCTTGGGTGCTGTCTCTGTAGTGTTTGCATGTTCACCTTGTGACCATGTGGGTTTCCGATGGGTGCTCCAGTTTCTTCCCAAATCCAAAATACCTGTGTGGCTGTCAGTTCATTGGCTTCTGTAAATTGCCCCAAGTGTGTGAGGAATGGATGAGAAAGTGGGATAACATGGAACTAGTGTGAACGGGTGATCGATGGTCGGCGTGGACTCGGTGAGCCAAAGGGTCTCTTTCTAGAGCCATTAAGAATTCCAAGAGGGTGTTCTGGACTAACCTGGAATCTCGACGCAATGACATGTACTGTGGCATGGCTTGCCTGTTGTAAAGGGCTACGAAGTGGAAGCGTGCAGTATGGTTTGAACAGAAGGTCAATGGTGGGAATACCACTTGCCCCATCTGTCTCAGGTGTGTCTGCACCAACAGTTGCTGAGATCGGCTTCCCTGAGAGTGATTCTGAGGAAACAACTTGCCCAGATGGAGTCCCTATCTGTGTCCTCAGGACCTGTGCAAATTAGCGGGCACAGGTATTTACAGACTCTTTTAACCCCTCACCTCCATTCTATTCCATAATCCCCACCAGCTTCTAAAAAACCAACAGCAACCCAGTGCCGAAGAAAGGTAAGGTAGCGTACCTTCATTACCCCAACATCAATGACTTTCAGGCACTGGTGTTGGGGCATATTAACTCCACCCATCCAGCCTGTCTAGATCCACTGCAGTTTGCTTACCGTTGCAACAGGTCCACAGCAGATGACATCTCCTTGGCCCTAACCACATCTCTCGAACACCTCTTTAGCAAGGATGTTAGATGAATATTTATCGATTATAGGTCTGCCTTTGCATCATAATCCCATCCAAACTATCTCCAAACTCCAGGACGTAGTAATCAGCACCCCCCTCTGCCACTGACTCTCTGACCCACAGACTTCAGTCAGTGCAACATCATCATCATCATCACCATCAACATAATTGAAAACATCAACGGGCTACAATGCTGAGAACTATATTCTGAACTCGGTATCTTACCCTTTGCTCTATCTATTGTACTTAAGTTTGAACTAATTGTATCTATAGTATATTTGATTTGTTTGTACGGCATGCAAAACAAAGCTTCTCACTGTACCTCGGTGCATGTTATACCAATAAACCTAAACCTTAAACCTAAACAATCCCAATTTGTTAAAAGGGTCTCATTTTTGCACTTATTTACCTCCTTTTGCATTTCAATACACATTGTAGGAAAATAATATGTTTCTAACTATAAAGAGCTGTTGTTCTAAAAGCTATATTTTTGAAGGTACATTCGGACTTTAATTCAAATCTAGTTTTATTTCACATTTATTCCGATTTATGAGAATGATCCCAGGAATGAGTGGGTTAACATACGATGAGCGTTTGAAAGCTCTGGGCCTGTACTCGCTGGAGTTTAGAAGGATGAAGGTGGACCTCATTGAAACTTATTGAATAGTGAAAGGCCTAGATAGAGTGGATGTGGAGAGGATGTTTTCAGTTGTGGGAGAGTCGAGGACCAGAAAGCCACAGCCTCTGAATAAAAGGTAGTACCTTTAGAAAAGAGATGAGGGGTAATTTCTTTAGTCAGAGGGTGGTGAATCAGTGGAATTCATTGCCACAGACGGCTGTGGAGACCAATTGAATGAAGGCAGAGATTGACAGATTCTGTAAGGGCGTCAGGGGTTATGGGGAGAAGGCAGGAGAATGCGATTGAGAGGGAAAGATAGATCAGCCATGATTGAATGGCGGAATAATTCTGCTCCTGGAACTTATGAACATGATAATTTTGAGCAATCTCATGTTAGATGCTGTTTTTCTAGAACTCATACAGTTCATAAGGACACTTAGTATCAAATTACAGTTGAACTTACTTCACAGTTTTGCAATCTTGATTATACCCAATGTATTAACAATGCCACACTGATGAAACGCAGACCCATATTGCAGAAAGGAGATTTAGGTGGGTGAATGGAAATTGCTGAGCACAGTTTACTCCTTCGTTTTTGATGTGTGCATAATTTTCGCAAAGGGCAAGTGAACTATGAGCATAAGGGAAAGATTTCCATGGCAACAGGATGACTAATACGATCCAGACAATGTTGCAATAATAACATTAACAACACACACAAGGAGGCTGAATTTTCCTGCTATTATTTGTAATTTATGTGCCTCGAACCTCTTGATTTTAAAAGCCGGAGTTTTTAATGTTTACACCTTTATTGATAGAGAGGCGAGTTAAGTTACTTCTTTACTCAAAATAAATCAGCTTTTTAATTAGGTTTGCAGCACTACACAATCCCAGGTTACATGCCCCCAGCTAAGAGAGGAAGTGAGACTTTCACATTGATATATGGCTTGTATTGCCAATGTAGCTTTGTGTAACCATGCGTAGAAAAGCTGATTGAAGTCCAGTATTTACTTCTTGTGCAGAGCAATAGACATTTTGGGTCCAAAAATGATGATTAACTCTTGAAATACCCTTTTGTGCAATTTGGATTTGGATTTTCTTATTTTTTAACATGAGAACATGAAAATAGACTCTTCGGCCCAACTAGTCCATGTCGATCAATTTGGCTATTCTGGGCTAATCGCATTTGCCTGCATTTGGCTCATACCCATCTAAATATTTTGAGATACCTGCGCGGAAACAGGCCCTTCAGCCCACCGAGTTCGCGTCGACCAGCGATCCCCACACACTAACAGTATCCTAAACATTAGGGACAAGTTACAATTTTACTGAAGCCAATTAGCCTGCAAAGCTGTACATCTTTGGAGTGTGGGAGGAAACCGGAACTCCCGGACACCCACGCAGTCACAGGGAGAATGTATAAACTCCATACAGACAGCACCCGTAGCCAGGATCCTACCCGGGTCTCTGGCGCTGTAAGGCAGCAATTCTACCACTGCGCCACTATAGGATCTATTAAGTGAGGAAATTCCATTCACAAAGTGCAATTCAATGATGAGATGCCAAGGAATGAGAGCAAAAACAATACACTGTGAGTTGAATCAATTAGGCAACGGCGTGCAAACTTACCCACCAGGCGATTTTCTTCTTAGGTCTCTTTGGTCATGGCTGACCATGGGTGTCTGTCTCCAGGGTGCTATTCCCTATATGGAGGACGCCTGTGCGTGATTTTATTTAATGTGGGGAAACTGGAGCACAGAAAGCCATCCCACGGTCCTTGACAGATCTGGGTCAGGATCCAGTGGCATGGAGTCCAAGATGACCGAAGTCCCTTTTCTGCTGCAGCCTTCATCCGCCTTCCCAGCCGTTATGACGATCCACTAAGGTCGGCCATCGTCCTCTGCCTGTTTCACCGTTGAGGTCTTTGTTGGATTGCTCTTTGTCAGAGACCTCTCCCTCGACCGTACCACCATGGGTGGCCCTATCAGGAGCATCGCTCCAGACAGCATTGCTCTCAGGATCTCAGGTCCACACAAACTTCTCCACCACGACAAGGTGACATTCCACAGATAAGTAAAACAGATATTAAATCATTTGCTGATAATATAAATACTGTGATCAAACATGAATGCAAACAACTATATCAAGTGATGATCAATAAGAATTAAAAAATGAAATGATAATGAAATGGAGGTTCTGTGGAATCCATTGTGGATTCTTTGGCCATTGGTGCAGGCTCTGATTTATTCCGTACCTATTCATACCTCTAGTTTCCCTCTCCCCTGACTCTGAGTCTGAAGAAATGGTCTCGGCCGGAAACATCCTCCTGTTCCTTTTCTCCAGAGATGCTGCCTGACTTGCTGAGTTACTCCAGTATTTTGTGTGTCAATCTTTGGTGTAAACCAGCATCTGCAGTTCCTTCCTTCTCAGGGAATTGTGAACTTGTATAAAAACCATTGGGAAGATGGGTCCCAATCTGAAACGTCACCTATCCATGTTCTCCAGAGAGGCTGCCTGACCCACTGAGCGCTCTGTGGGTTTTTTTTTTGGTACAAAACGATAAATATATACATTACATATCTGATATGAAAGCCTAAAAATCTAATTATGTAGACATGGCCTTCAATTTAGTGACTTGTGCTCAATTAATCCTGCATGTGATGGCATGGATTTTTTGAGTCAAAGTGCATACTCTGTAGGTTACAACAGATTCAGGGCCAGGCCGATTGTAATTACAGTAATGAGGAGCTGGCATGAATTACATTTCTTATTTTCATTCTGCCAAATGAGAATAATGTGTAGGACTAATCCCTTTCACTTCATTAAACATCTGATGAAATCTGAAAAAAACCAGCACTAAATCTGAATCATACAACTTGACTTACAATCTGAAGAGTTCACCCATCATTTCAAAACCATCTGTGTATTTCCAGCAAGAATAATTCTCACTGAACTAATCTTTCCTCATATGTGCTGGTCCTGTCCTCTGTCCACCCTTCCAAAGGTTTCCTTGTTCCTGAAAGTAGCAAATGTTTGACTTCTGTAGGGGTTTTGTGTTTCCCTTTACTCCACAAAAAGGATTCCCCTAGGTTCTAGACCTCGGAATTATGGTGGGATATGATAAAAAGGTTGAATTGACCAGAGTGTGCTGATGAGAGAAAACAGAAACCAAGATGGACTCAAAGCAAGTTTAAATTACAGGCTTTATTAAACAATGAGAAATCGAATCTCACCAACACTACATAATCAGTGGCTAAACTTATGCTTTAAACTAAGACTATGAACGGAAAACTAACGGGCACGTCGTGAAACTTACTTTAACACAAGTTTACTCCCCCTCGACCTCTAGTCTTATTTCGGGAATTTTCACCAGGTCACCAGGATACTCACAGCTAAGTCGATGCAGGCCCACGAGCTGTCCAGCAGAGCAGGAAGAGCAGGAAGAGAGAGAGAGTTCTGGCTTGACTTCGACTTTTATACCTGAGCTTCCTTTGAAACCCCCAGGTGGTCCTCTGGATAAAAGGGGTTCTTTTGATGTTTCCCAGTTTCGATCTGGCATGAACAATAGGCTTCCGATGATAAGGGGTTTGCTGATGTCATGATCCCTCAGCCTGATCGTTATCATCCCCGATGGTGATTGTGCTTGTGCTGGCCTGTTTACCACCGTCTGCTGAGGCTTGGTTCCTCCCTTTGTGTATCCAAGAGAATCTCGTTATCTCCGTCTCAGCCTTTCCTGTTCACACCGTTGTGTGATGTCCAAGTCCACAGGCCAGACGGGTTTGATTCTTGATGTGGATTGGGGGGGGGGGTTTCCGTTGCAGCCAGCAAATTTGTCTTTTAAAATATCCATGTCCTTGTCCAAGTCCGGATTGGCCCCAATAACTTACACATGTTTGCTATTTTTGGTAATACTGCTTGATTCCTGCAACATCTCACCTTGCCCAATCCTTGTTTAAGTTTAGGTTTATTATTTTCACGTGTATCGAGGAACAGTGAAGAGCTCTGTTTTGCATGCTATCCTATCAGATCAGACAATCCTACACACAAAGACAATCAAGTCAAATGCAAGTATAATAGGTAGAGCAAAGGGGAAGATACAGTTCAGAATGTAGTTGTCAGCGTTGTTGTGCTGTGAGCAACTGTGGGCCCCATATCTGAGGAAGGATGTGCTGGCTCTGGAGAGGGTCAGGAATGAGTGGGTTAGCATACGGTGAGCGTTTGACAGCACTGTGCCTCCACTCGCAAGAGTTTAGAAGGTTGAGGGGGGACCTCATTGAAACGTACAGAATAATGAAAGACATACCTGTAGATAGATTGGTTGTGGAAAGGATGTTTACACTGGTGAGAGAGTCTAGGACCAGAGGTTGTAGCCTGAGAATTAAAGAGCGCTCTTTTAGAAAGGAAGTGAGAAGGAACTTCTTTAGTCAGAGGGTAGTTAATCTGTGGAACTCATTGCCACAGAAGTCAGTGGATATTTTTAAGGCGTAGATAGACAGATTCTTGATTAGAATGGGTGTCAAGTGTTATGGGGGGAAGGCAGGAAATGGGATTAGGAGGCAGAGATCAGCCATGATTAAATAGCGGAGTAGACTTGATGGGCCGAATAGCCTTATTCTACTCCTAAAACTTGTGAACGTGAACTTGTTGTGTACCAGTTCCAGAGACAAAGTCTAATGTCCGCAATGGGGTAGAATGCGTGAATCGGACAATACCCTTGCATATGGAAGGACCATTCAGAAGCCCAATAGTAGAGAAGATGAATCTGTTTCTGAGTACGGTGGGGCGCCGCTTTCAAGTTTCTGGACCTTCTGTCAGACGGGAGCGGGGAGAAGAAAGGATGACCGGGGTGGGATGGATGCCTTTGATTATGTTGGCTGCTTTTCTGAAGCAGCATGAAGTGTAGATGGAGGCAATGGTGGGGCGTCTGGTCTGTGTGATTCTTAGAAGCAGCAAGCAAATAATCACTAGGTGTGATTGAGAGCAGGCCAAACAAGTTGGAAGAGCCATAAGGTTAGAGATGGGGAAGTAAATGACCATTTCTAGGTTAGAGAGAGAGAGGCTGAAGGACTGATGGAGATGAGCAATGCTATGGAAGTAAAGATAGTCAGTTTTGTCTTTGAGGGAAATTACATCAGAACTCAGCTTGTCATTTTTAGTAATATAGGAAGGAACTACAGAAGCTGATTTACACCAAAGAAAGGCACAAAGTGCTGGAGTAATTCAGCGTGTCAGGCAGCATCTCTGGAGAATAGGAATTGGTGACGCTTTAGATCGTAACCCTTCTTCAGACTGGATTTAGTCATTTAGTAGGTTAGAGTCATAGAGTGATACAGTGTGGAAACAGGCCCTTTGGCCTAACTCACCCACACCAGCCAACATGTCCCAGCTACACTAGTCCCACCTGCCTGCATTTGGCACATAAACCTCCGAACCTGGCCTAACCATGTGCCTGCCTAACTGTTTCTTAAACGTTGGGATAGTCCCAGCCTCAACTACCTCCTCTGGCAGCTTGTTCCACGCACCCACCACCCTTTGTGTGAAAAATGTTACCCCTCAGATTCCTATTAATCTTTTCCCCTTCACATTAAGGCTTTGAAGAATTAGTTTTAGCATGGGATAAAGAGGATAAAGTTGAGGAGGATAAAGATATCTGAATTGCAACAAATTGTTGACATCTGTGGGTAATTATGGCCGTTCCAGGACTGGACATCAGACAAGCTGCCCAACAAAACTTGCTTGGGTGCTCAGCTGTGTTAAAAGTCCCACTCCAAGGACTTAATGCCAACAATTCCACTTCCACTGCAGTGCTATGGTTAACCTTGAGCTTCATCGCTGTTCTTTTTTTGCTAAGACATAATTCTGACTCAAAACATCACCGGGTGGTGCCAGCAATGACCGCCTTGCCAAAGGTCTGTCACGTCCCTTCCTTCTATGTTGTTATTTTAGTATGTGTTAAATGTCTGTTTTAGTGTTCTTTAGCTTGTTATATGTGTGGGGGTGGGGGGGGGGGGGGGGGGGGGGGGGGGGGGGGAGGTTGTGGGAATTTAAAAAAATAATTTAACTCGATGGAGATGTAATTTATTTCCGTATCGTATCTCCGTCTGCACTGCGGTCTAACATTGAGGCGCTGGCGGAGTCTGCTGGGGACCGACTTCCAGAGCTCCAGCTGCAGTAACCTGCGGACTTTAACATCAGGAGCTCGCTGTCCCTTGTAAAGAACGACTTCTGGAGCTCCATGCTGCAGGAGCTATGAACGCCCTGAAGCGGGAGCTTCGATCACTGGTTGTGGGAGCTTTGATCGTCCCGCTTGCGGTTGGTTCAACTGCCTCGACCGCGGGAGAATAAAGAGGAAGAAGAATAGACTTTATTGCCTTCCATCATAGTGAGGAATGTGGGGGAGCCGCTGGGGTGGATGTTTATGTTGACTTTTATATAGTTGTGTGTCTTGTTGCTTTTTTTAGTATGGTAATTCGAGTTTCACTGTTTGAGAAATGACTTAATCAAAGTTTACAGTATAATTTTATCATATGCATTCTGCTATACATTAACATGGTAAATATTTTATTTGAAAAAAACATTGTAATACAGAAGGAAACAACAAATTACAAAGTATTACCAAAATAAATAAGAACGTGTGCCATTTGGCCACTATTTCTTTCTTTGTTTCAGTGTCGTCAAGTTATAGTTGTCCACCTAATTAATTGCAGATTAGGACTAGATATATTTATATTTAATTTACATTTCACAACTATTGTTAATCAGACGGCCTGGAACATCGGGCCTCCGTAGAGGCAACTGTGGAGGCCTCAATAGGCCCGACTATGGGTGGACATTGGGGATGGGACTGGACTCTGTGCCTTCCCCGATAATGGGAACCATTGTGGGGGGATGTTTTTATGTTAAAGCTATTTATTATTGTTATGTTTGTATTCTTTTTTATGTGCTGCATTGGCAAAAGGAATTTCACTACATTTAGGTGTATGTGACAATAAATCAACCTTTGAACCTTTGAACCTTTAAGAACCGTAAAAAGATTCAATTCACACCCATTTGATCCAAACAAGTGAGCACATAACATTCGGAATGAACAGTCTCAATACTTAAACAATGAGCAACATTGGAGTAACAAGAAACATAATGGTCATTTTGCCACTTGCCGTGAAGGAGTGGCGTATTGGTGGAGCTGCTGCCTTACAGCGCCAGAGGCGCAGGTTCGATTCTGATGTACGGAGTGCTCCGGTTTCCTCCCACACTCCAAACATGTACAGGTATGTTGATTCATTTACTTTGATAAAATTGTAAATTGTTCCTAGAGCATAGGATAGTGTTAGTGTACTGGGATCACTGGTCGGCGTGGACTCGTTAGGCCAGAGGGCCTGTTTCCGCACTGTATCTCTAAAGTCTAAAATCTAAATTTATGCAAATAAAGTACAATTCATCTTCAGGTAAACTATTTCAATATGCTATTACCTGTGGTTATTTGCAGATAAAAGTAAAGATCACTCATAAGCAAACTGCGCTTGTTTTGGCTATGGATATAATTATGTCAAAATTGAATTGAATTGAATTGAATCCTTTATTTGTCATTCAGACCTTTCGGTCTGAACGAAATGCTGTTGCCTGCAGCCATACATGTAATAATAACAAAACACAATAAACACAAATTAACATCCACCACAGTGAGTTCACCAAACACCTCCTCACTGTGATGGAGGCAAAAGTCTTAGAGTTACTGTCTCTTCCCTCCTCTTCTCCCTCTGCGCCGAGGCGATACCCCACCGGGCGATGGTATCAGTCAATCAGTTCAAGCTCCGCGGCCCGGGGGTGGTCGAAGCTGCCCGCAGCTGTTGCAACGGGTGCTCCGGAAAACAGGCACCAGCCTGTGACCTGCGAGCTCCCGACATTGTCCTCCACTGGCCCGCGGCCGAGCCCCGGATCCAGGTCGCCGCCGCCTCAGCCGCCGGAGCACCGTCTCCGCCCCGCACCGGGCCGCCCACAAGGCAGCGTCTCAGCCCCGCACTGGGCTGCCCCCACGGGAGCACCTTCCAGCCGGGAGCCGGTCCGCCCTCACCGGAGCACCTTCCAGCCAATAGCCAGGCCACCCACACGGCAGCGTCTCAGCCCCGCACCGGGCTGCCCCCACGGGAGCGCCTTCCAGCCGGGACCCAGGCCGCCCGCACGAGAGTGTCTCAGCCCCGCGCCGTCCGCCCTCACCGGAGCACCGAGTCGTGCCGCTACCCGGACGTCGCCACAGCTCGAAGTCGGCCAGCCTCGCGTTGGTGAGTCCTGGCTGGCTCTACCTCCGGACCCTCGAGGTCGTCGCACGTTGGAGGCCGCCAGCTCCGCCATTAGGCCTCAGCGCAGACGGGGGAAGAGAAGGGGGATACGACAAAAAAGTCGCATTCCCCAGAAGGGAGAGACAGAAAGCTCTGTTTCACCCTCCCCCCACACACATAACACCACCTAATAACCAAAAAAATTACTAAACTAGACAAAAAAAAACAACACAAAAAGTAAAAACTGACAGACTGCAGGCGAGCCGCAGCCGTATCACAGCGCCGCCACTTCCGGAATCTAATGATAGTTCTTTACTAATTTACAACTGTATAAGAAAGTATATTAGTCTTACAATTTGGCCGTAAGGAATGTGTTAAAACATCTGTTTTTTGGAAGAATTACTTAATAACTCTGCATATTTTTCTAACAGCTAATTTGTTTAAGATGATTATTCACTGTCAGTGTATGGCAGCTAGAAGTGGATGAATTTATGTTAGTCATTGTTTCTGCTCAAAGACATTAAGTAGGAAATCTTCAGTAAGATCATTAATTTTGACTTCTTTCAGTACTACTGTCCAAACAAATGGCTAATGGGAGGATAACACTTAAAAATGCCTGACTAACTATTTAAAACCAATACCATAACTAACACTGGGATAAACACCACTTCATGTCGTGGGATTGAGCTAAGAAACAAAATAAAAGCATAAATTAGTTTTACGGTTTTGTACATCATCAGCATAAGTCTCCCTAATTACTTATTGAAGTGATATTTATAATATCAGATGCAATGTGCTAAATGAGAGAACCCAATTCATCTTCCTGATGTTTAATTTCTCGAACATCAAAGAGGGGGTGGGAATTAATTATTTCAGTAAATAATAAATTGAACACAAGATTGGTGATTGCAGAGATCTTCATCACACTTAAAAGGAGGCTGCGTGACCATTGTCCATTCTGCTGGACCAATAGAGGTCCGGGCCACGAGGGGCCGAGATACCGGCTCGCAAAGTCGGCCTCGGAAGTCGGCTATGGGAACGGATCTGCCGGCTTTAACCGGGTCTGAGTGCCACAACCCCAGCCGCAGAGGACAAATCTGACCTGTAAATCGGTCACGTAAGTCCCGACAAGGTTCGAGATCAGCCTCCTTTCCCGGCCTAGGTGCCACATTTCCGGGGCAACTTCTGGGGGGGGGGGGGATTTCAAGTACGCTCTCGTAATTTTGTCCAGATTAACAAAGGTGTCGGACCACCAGTTGCCGGAAAATCAGTGGTGGACCTGTATCTTCTGGGAGTCCAGTGATTTGCTTGCACTTCATCCACATAAAGCTCTGTAAAAACCAAACACTCAGTGTTTTTACACATTGACAGTTATTTCAAGAGTCTGAAATTTAATGTTTTTTCAGAAACAAGGAACTACAGATGCAGGTTTGTAAAAGAACACACAAAAAGCTGGATTAACTCAGTGGGTCAGGTAGCTTCTCTGGAGAACATGGATAGGTGATGTTTCGGGTCGGGGCCCTACTTTAGTCGAAATGGGCATTTAACCTGAGATTAAATGGACATCTGTTGGACAATTGTTTCTCTGGGACACTGCCAATAGATAGTTTCAAATCTGCATCAATAATTGCAATAGTTGGTGTCAGTAATGATGTCACACCCATTATGTTTGTGTCAGAAGGTTCAAAATCTGAACTGATGGATATTCTCTGAAACAAGGTATGAAACCGTAGTTCTGCTTGCACTTTCAGAATTATAAACTGTGTGTAGGATAGTGTTAGAGTATGGGCATCAATGGTCGGCACAGACCCAGTGGGCCGAAGGGCCTGTTTCCACACTGTATCTCGAAGCTAAACTAAACTGAACTGACTTACCAATCAGTCCTGGACTACTATCTACCTCATTGGTGACCTTGGACTATCTTTGATTGGATTTACCTGGCTTTATTTTACACTAAATGTTATTCCTTTGTGAATGGCTTGATTGTAATCATGCATTGTGTTTCCGATGACTGGTTAGCATGTAACATAGAAACATAGAAAGAAACATAGAAAGTAGGTGCGAGAGTAGACCACCAGGTCCGTCGAGCCCGCACCGCCATTCGCTCATGGCTGAACACTAAACAGACACACTTACCCACAAACAGTAGACACAAGACACAGAACACAAGACACTACCCTCCCCTTTATACCGCTATCACCCCTCTCCACCCCAAGAACCTCGCGATCTCCTGGGGGAGGCAAAAAACCGGATAAAAACCCAGGTCCAATTCGGGAAAAAAATCCGGGAAATTCCTCTCCGACCCCAATCCAGGCGATCGACACTTGTCCAGGAGATCACTCAGGTCTTACTATACTCTACTATACTATATAACAAAAGCTTTTCACTGTACCTCATGACAATAAACGAAAACTAAAATCGATATCTTAGTTAAGCAAATAACAGAAAACCTGTTAATCCACTTCAATTCAAGATTGGTGACATATATGTTAATCCACTTCAATTCAAGATTGGTGACACATATACATTTGGAAACTATACTCAGAGGGTGGGACAGCTGGTTTGTGATTACATTGTCATTCTAAAACAATATGTTGCAACTTTGTGATTTTTTAGGTGCTTTTGTACAGCTCATTGTGAAGTTTGGGTGTGGACTAATTGAGGAACAAATCCAGTCCAAGTCACCAAACATGCTGGATCCAACATTCAAATGGCCATGTGTAGGAAGGAACTGCAAATGCTGATTAAACCAAAGATTGACACAAACAGCTGTAGTAACTCAGCGGGTCATTCAGCATCTCTGGAGAAAAGGAATAGGTGACGTTTCGGGTTGAGACCCTTCTTCAAACTGAAAGTCAGGGAAAGGGAAATGAGAGATATAGACAGTGATATATATATATATATATGTGTGGAGACATAGAACAAATGAATGAAAGATATGCACAAAATTGACAATAATAAAGGAAACCGGCCATTGTTAGCTGTGGGCTAGGTGAAAATGAGTTGCAGACAATGAGACTCAACAAGATGACTGAAACTAGTACAACAACTTGGATAAGGGAAGAACAGAGAGAGAGGGGATGCAAGGGTTAATTGAAATTAGAGTATTCAATATTCATACCACTGGCAAATGGGCGTGTTAGGTTGGTGATTATGGAAACAACCTTTGAAATTGTGAAGGAATTTTGGCTAATATAATTAATGTAAAGAAGGCGAATGTAGAAGCCATGGGGGAGAGTTCTGAAATTCAGCACTTGGTATGAAAAGTGGGTCTTGTGGGATGTTTAGCTACTCAATGCAATGGAAAAAAATTCAGTTCAAGTGGGTCATTTCAGAGCATTGAGTTACTGAAGTTATAGTCATACAGTGCGGAAACAGGCCCTTCGGCCCAACATGCTCCCACCTACCAGTATTTGGTCAATGTCGCTCCAAACCTGTCCTATCCATGTACCTATCTAACTGTTTCTTAAATGTTGGTATTGTCCCTGCCTCAACTACATCCTCAGGCAGTTTATTCCATACACCCACCACCCTTTGTGTGAAGTTGCAGGAAACAAAATGTTACATAGTCTCTGTTCGTAGTGGTGATGGAGTAATGCAAGCCAAATTAGTACGATTCAAGCATATCCCAACAAAATTCCTTTAGAAAACCACAGGAAGCAAGCTCACTTAACGAGGGGATGAGGAATCCAAGGAGCCTGGGTTAACTAGTAAGTCCATCCCCAGAGGCGATAAACACCCCCAGCAATTTTAAAATGAGAATGTAATGATCAAGGCAATGTGAATATTGACACAGCTAGTAACTGTTTCATAATGGGAAGTTTAGTAAGGTGTCATTAGCAACAAGCATATTAAAGGTGATAATGCATACTGATAAGACTCTGGAACTGTTTAGTTTAGTTTAGAGATACAGCGCTGAAACAGGCTCTTCGGTCCACCGAGTCTGCGCCGACCAGCGATCCCTGCATACGTATACTATCCAACACACACTAGGGTAAATTTACCAAGCTAATTAACCTACAGACCTGTACGTCTTTGGTGTGAGAGGATTCCGAATATCTCGGAGAAAACCCACGTGGTCACAGGGAGAATGTACAACCTCCATGCTGACAGCACCCGTAGTCGGGATCGAACCCAGGTCTCCGGCACTGTAAGGCAGCAACTCTACCACTGCACCACCGTAACACTCTGTGCTGGGACAATTGTACAAAGCAAGGCTACTGATTAATTTGGCTGATAGAAAACTCTGATGACTTGTCTACTCTGTCTGTTCTCAGTGTGGATTCCTATATATCGGCAAGAACAAGCACAAGGGGGGGCATTTCGATGAACACCTTCGCTCAGTCTGCTTTGGTCAACGAGATATTCCAGTTGCCAAACATTTTAACTCCCGTTCCCATTCCCACTCCCACACTGACCTTTCTGTCCTGGGTCTCCTCCACTGTCAGAGTGAGGCCACATGTAATTTGGAGGAACAGCATCTCATATTTCGCTTGGGCCGCTCACAACCCAGCGGCATGAATATTGGTTTCACTAATTTCAGGTAACCCTTGCATTCTCCTCTCTCTCCGCCCCTTCCACACCCTAGATGTCCTGCTAGTTCCACTGTCCGCCTCCATATATCCCTTTGTTATCCTCTTCCACAGCCAACAATGGACCATAGTGGGCTCCACCTTTCCTGATCTCTCGGTTGCTAAATACTTTAGTTCAAGTTCAAGTTCAAGTGAGTTTATTGTCATGTGTCCCTGTATAGGACAATGAAATTCTTGCTTTGCTCACAGAAAATAGTAGGCATTTACTACAAAACAGATAAATGTGTCCATATACCATGATATAAATATATACACACATGAATAAATAAACTGATAAAGTGCAAATAGCAGAAAGTGGTTGTTAATAATCAGAGTTTTGTCCGAGCCAGGTTTAATAGCCTGATGGCTGTGGGGAAGTAGCTATTCCTGAACCTGGTTGTTGCAGTCTTCAGGCTCCTGTACCTTCTATCTGAAGGTAGCAGGGAGATGAGTGTGTGGCCAGGATGGTGTGGGTCTTTGATGATACTGCCAGCCTTTTTGAGGCAGCGACTGCGATAAATCCCCTCGATGGAAGGAAGGTCAGAGCCGATGATGGACTGGGCAGTGTTTACTACTTTTTGTAGTCTTTTCCTCTCCAGGGCACTCAAATTGCCGAACCAAGCCACGATGCAACCGGTCAGCATGCTCTCTACTGTGCACCTGTAGAAGTTAGAGAGAGTCTTCCTTGACAAACCGACTCTCTGTAATCTTCTCAGGAAGTAGAGGCGCTGATGAGCTTTTTTGATAATTGCGTTAGTGTTCTCGGACCAGGAAAGATCTTCAGAGATGTGCATGCCCAGGAATTTGAAGTTCTTGACCCTTTCAACCATCGACCCGTTGATATAAATGGGGCTGTGGGTCCCCCTCCTACTCCTTCCAAAGTCCACAATCAGTTTCTTGGTTTTGCTGGTGTTGAGGGCCAGGTTATTGCGCTGGCACCATATGGACAGTTGCTCGATCTCTCTTCTGTACTCTGACTCATCCCCATCAGTGATACGTCCCACAACAGTGGTGTCGTCAGCAAACTTGATAATGGAGTTTGCACTGTGGTTGGCTACGCAGTCATGGGTATAGAGTGAGTACAGCAGGGGGCTGAGCACGCAGCCTTGAGGTGCTCCCGTGCTGATTGTTATCGAGGCTGACACATTTCCACCAATACGAACAGACTGTGGTCTGTGGATGAGGAAGTCGAGGATCCAGTTGCAGAGGGATGCGCAGAGGCCCAGTTCTGCGAGTTTGGTAACCAGTTTGGAGGGGATGATTGTGTTGAATGCCGAGCTGTAATTGATGAATAACAGCCTGACATATGAGTTTTTGTTGTCCAAGTGGTCCAGTGCGGAGTGGAGGGCCAGCGAGATCGCATCCACCATGGATCTGTTGTGGCGGTAAGCGAACTGCAGTGGGTCCAGGTTTTTGTCGAGGTAGGAGTTGATTTGCTCCATGATCAGCCTCTCAAAGCACTTCATCACCACCGGCGTTAGTGCCACTGGTCGATAGTCATTGAGGCACGTCACCTTACTCTTCTTGGGCACCGGTATAATTGATGCCCTTTTAAAGCAGGTGGGGACCTCAGACCTCAGAAGTGAGAGGTTGAAAATGTCCGTAAAAACTCCCGCCAGTTGGTCCGCACAGGTTTTTAGAACATGACCGGGTATACCATCAGGACCAGGTGCTTTAATTCTCCTTCCCATTCCCACACTGACCTTTCTGTCCTGGGTCTCCTCCCCTGTCAGAGTGGGGCCACACGGAAATTGGAGGAACAGCATCTCATATTTCACTTGGGCAGCTTACAACCCAGTAGTAAGTCGTGTGAATTTTAATTTTTATAACTTCAGGTAGCCCCAGCATTCCCTCTCTCTCTATCCCTCCCCCACCCAAGTCGCACTAACTTCTCATTTTCATCCAACAAACAGCTTACAATGGCCTGCTTCCTCTATTGTTGTTACTTATTTGCATATCTTTCATTCATTGTTCTTGATCTCTCCACATCATCGTCTATATCTCTTGTTTCCCGAATCCCTAACCAGTCAGAAGAAGGGTCTCGACCTGAAAAGTCACCCATTCTTTCTCTCCAGAGATGCTGCCTGTCTGAGTTACCCCAGCTTTTTGTGTCTATCCACCTTTCCTTGCTGTATTTCCAAACTAAAGAAGCGCAGAGCAACAGAATCCAAATGTGAACGTATTACTTTCAGGAAAGAACATGACAAGCAAGGTTTTGTAATTCATTACATGTCTACTGAGCAGCGAAGACTGAAGTTAAGATTCATAAATATATTTTTTATTCACAATGTAAAATAAAACATTGGCCTGGATCACCTTGTGGAAATTGATGAGAAATTCAGAAAAGTCCACAAAACCTACTTGATCTTAACATGTAATACCTAGAAGAATAGTGAAGATGACTGCAGGAAAATTATTGAAGAGGAACTAACACATAATATGGGCTGCCACGGTGGCGCTGGCGTAGAGTTGCTGCCTTGCAGCGCCGGAGACCCGGGTTCGCTCGACTACAGGTGCTGTCTGTACAGAGTTTGTACGTTCTCCCCGTGACCATGTGGTTTTCTTCGAGATCTTCGGTTTCCTCCCACACTCCAAAGGTGTACAGGTATGTAGGTTAATTGGCTTTGTGTATGTGTAAAGATTGTCCTTAGTGTGAGAAAGATAGTGTTAATGTGCGGGTCAGTGCAGACTCGGTGGGCCAAAGGGCCTGTTTCTGCTCTGTATATTTAAAACTAAAACTAAAACTAAATAATATTTATGAATAGAGTAAAGGGGAGACAATAGAACTGAGCCTAGAGACCGATGATATCTTTTGATTAGTACACTTCATTAGATTAGTACTCGAGATCAAGAACTAATATCTTGATTAGTACATGTGTCAGAGGTTATGGGGAGAAGGCAGGAGAATTAGGTTAGGAAGGAGAGATAGATCAGCCATGATTGAATGGCAGAGTAAACTTGATGGGCCAAATGGCCTAATTCTACTCCTATTCTTTCTGACCTTATGACCTTGTATTTAACAATCACTGCAAAAATTCAACAAATATAACACTTGACCAACTATCGGGAGTGCCTTGGTTGAATTCATAAACATATACTGTGTCCCATTCAAGATTATGTCCTGTGACTAATAGCTTTCTGGCCTGCAACAGAGTGTGTGGAAAATTCCAGAGGTGTTCTGTAAAGAGCCGTTAACTGAATCGCGCAGTCTGAAGGAGGGTCTCGACTTAAAATGTCACCTATTCCGTTTCTCTATAGATGCTGTCTGACCTGCTGAGTTACTCCAGATTTTTGTGTCTATCTTCAGTTTAGACCAGCATCTGCAGTAACTTTCTATACAGTACAATACAATACAATACAATAATACTTTATTAGCCAAGTATGTTTTGCAACATATGAGGAATTTCATTTGCCAAGTCAGTTGTATGAATAAAAGGCAACAGAACACATGCCCCGTGGTGGGACTCAAAGTCAGTCCCGAGCGAGGCCTTCAGTTCCATGATGTTAGGCCGCAGAGCGACAGGAGATACGACCCGAAAACAATCGTATCTCCAGCAGGGTAGGAGATTGAAGAAAAAGTTTCCCCCTCCCCCTCCCCCTCCCCCTCCCCCTCCCCCACATAAAACAAACCAGAGAACATTTAGGCAAACTTTTAAAACACACTAAAAATAACAAAAGAAAGACGAAAAACAGACCAACTGTTGGTGAGGCTGACAAACGTGCGGCGCCCCCTGGTGGTATCCTGCGCATATTTTGAGTTCTTTGTGGATTTACATGCATCAATCTGTATGTTCTGCAATGGATTTTGTTAGATGTGAAGAACTCACTGAGCTCAAAAAATTTCCACAGTCACATTTGCAACCCAAGTCAGAGGCTAAAAAATGGTGGAAAATGACACAAAAGACAGTTGTGTGGAAATCAAACTACTGGCCTTTAGAGCAGGCAAAATCACTGCTGCTGCACCCGCTGAGTTTCCCCAGCAATTTTGTGTACCTTCGATATTCCAGCATCTGCAGTTCCCTTTTGAACACAAAATCAGCAACTTACTGGGTCAGGCTGCATCTCTGGAGATCTTTGTCCTACCTCCAGTTTCCCCCCCCTCTACTTTCAGTCTGAAGAAGGGTTCTGACCCGAAACGTCACCCATCCTTTTTTTCTCCAGAGATGCTCCCGACCCGCGGAGATATACCAGCACTTTGTGGCTATCTTCGGTATTAACCAGCATCTGCAGCTCTTTCCCACGCATCCTGACTAGGGTGAAACAGGAACAAGCTTTTGTTTCGTGGGAACCAATGTATGTTGCAAAACAATACTTGGCTAATAATGTATGAGTATGATTATGGTTATGGTTAACTGAAAGCCTTCTGAGGAATGGAGTTCTGAGATCACCAGTGGTATTGCAATAGATTTGTAGTCTTATTGTTACAGGGGCATGATTTAATACCATATTTATTGCCATTAAATACAATTTTTTAATGCCATTACACACACTAAATAGGGCATTAAATCATGCCCCTAAACAAACATGTAGTGTGGAGCAGCACAGTGGGGAAACTGGTAAGGATGCTGCCCCACAGTACCAGAGACCCAGGGTCAATCCTGACCTCCTGTGTCCTTTGTGTGGAGTTCGCATGTTCTCCCTGTGACCATGTGGGTGTCCTCCGGGTGCTCTGGTTTCCCCTCACATTCCAAAGATGTTTAGGTTAATTGCCCTCTGTAAAATTGCCCCCTAATGTGTATTGAGGAAGTGGGGTAACGTTGAACTAGTGTGAACGGGTGATCGATGGTCGGTGTGGACACAACGGGATGAAGAGCCTTTTTCCACGCCGTGTCTCTATACTAAAGAAGCACAGAACAACAGAATCCAAATGTGAGAGCATTACTTTCAGGAAAAAACGTGAAAAATAAGATTTTGTGATTAATTTAGCTTAGTTTAGTTATGAGATACAATAAGGAAAGATGTCCTTTGGACAACCAAGTCCTGAGTGACCAGTGATACCCTTATGGGCCTGTTCCACTTACGTGACTTTTTCGGCGACTGCTGGCACCCGTCATAGGTCGTTGCAGGTCAACAAAAATTTTCAACATGTTGAAAATCCAGCGGCGACCAGAACAAGGTACGACTCTTTGGGCGACTACTTACGACCATACAGGCTTCACCCCGCCCGCCTCAGTCGCCCAAAGAGTCGTAGTGTCTTTCTTGTCGCCGCTGAATTTTCGGCAACCTGCAACGACCGATGACGGGTGCCCGGAAGTCGCCGAAAATGTCGCGTAAGTGGGACAGGCGCGTTACACGAACACCATCCTACACAGACTGGGGACAATTTACAATTTTACCAAAGTCAATTAACCTACAAACCTGTGGGAGAAAACCGGAGCACCCGTAGAGAACCCACGTAGGTCCGGGGAAAACGTACAAGCTCCGTACGAACAACACCCGTCGTCAGGATCGAACCTGAGTCTCTGGCGGCAGCAATTCTACTACTGCGCCACTGTGACGCCCAAACAGATTACACGTTTAATTATGCATCTACTGAGCAACAAACTGATGTTAAGATTTATAAATATTTTGAACAATTCTTGTTTATTCACAATGAAAATTAAGACATTGACCCAGTAAGAAATGGTTGTGCTTCAAAATACAATTAGCATTCTGTGCTGGGAAAATCAGGTTTGTGCAGAGATCTAAAACTTGGCATCTGGGAAGCATCACATCTTTCAGCGTGTTTACACAAATCAAACAATAACAAGTTTCTTTACAGACCTTGTAATTTATCGCCCTAACTTGGCTTCTTATCTTTTACACAAAACATCTGTGAGCTAATAGCAGCTGACATCAGTGAGTTCAGCAGCTTAGGTTTCAGAATGCAATAAAGAAGTTGTCTTTCTTAATTAGGGTCCAAAAGGCCTGTGGGGCCTTTACCTTTACCTCGTGATTACAAACCTTTTAGCTTGCCATCTGTGAAGAGGAGAAAAGGAATATAGCACACACTCAGAACCAAACATGCCTTCTAGCCTGTGTAGAAATGAACTGCAGATGCTGGTATACACCAAAGAGTAACTCAACGGGTCGGACAGCATCTCCAGAGAAAAAGGATGGGTGGAGTTTTGTGGTCGGGACCCTTCTTCAGACACAAAGATGTTTGAAGAATGGTCCTGACCTGAAACGTCACCCATCCTTTTTCTCCAGAGATGCTGCTTGACCGCTGATTTACTCCAGCACTTTGTGTCTGCCTTCGGCATTCCTTCTAGCCTCTTGTACTGCCTACAAATTGAGTCACTTGAAGCTGTAATAACAGAATAGAATAGAATAGAATATATTTTAATGGTCACATAAACCTAGGTGTAGTGAAATGCTTCTTGCCATGCAGCACATAAAGAAAGAATACAGACATAACATTAATAAGAGATTTAAACATAAAGAACATCCCCCCACAATGGTTCCCATTATGAGGGAAGGCACAATGTCCAGTCCCCATCCCCAGTTCACCCATAGAACCTAGTGAGTTTGTCATTCGGGGATAGTTCCAAGGACATGATCTCAACAGGCAGCAGATGCATTCCTCTGAGAAGTACCTTTCACATTATTACAGCTTCCAAGATGGCGGATGTGCGGGAGTGGGCGCCGTCTGTGTATGGCAGCCTGCCCGCAGTCCGTCTCTACACCTTTCTTTATTTTATTTTATTTTAAGTCATGTTAAAAAATGTTAGTGGAGGTCTTCTATGTGGCGTGGTGGGGGTGGGGAAGGTGGAAACTTTATTCTTAGTCCCCTTCCTGGTCGGAGAGGCAGCATCCCTCCGTGCTGTTTCTTCGCCCCGTCCTCGCGGCCTACCACCGAAAGTGGAGCGGCGTTTTCCTGTCGGGACCGGCTGGGACTACAGCTTCGGCGGCGGTGACGCAGCGCTGGGATACCAACACGGAGCGGGCGATGCCTACCGGGTCGCCGTGCGGTAAGCTCCGGAGCGCTTTGGTCGCCGACTTCCAACATCGCGGAGCTGTGGCTGCGGGCGTCCGGCCGCGGGCGGCGCTGGATTTGGATTTGGAGCGCCGCAGAGCCAGGGATCGAATTCGCCGGGGTCGGAGCTCCAGCCGGCGCGGCCGGAGGACTACGAGTGCCGCGGTCTCCGGTCTCCGGGGAGGGGACAGCCGCTCCAGACTTTTCCAAGCCGCTGAGGAATGTTTCACCCGACGCCGATGTTTCATCTTTACGGCAAGAGGGCCCTGAAAATCATCGGACTGGCTGCACGGCCACAAATGGGCCCTGACCTCGGGTGTTTCACAGAGGAAGAGGACTTAACTTTCTGGTGCCTTTCCCCCACAGTGGAAATGTTTTGATTATGCTGTGGGGGGATGTTTGTGTTGAACTCTGTAATATGGGGTGTCCATTTCTATTCTTTTTTTTAAAAAAAATTAAACCTTTTTCTATAGTTTGCAATGGAACTTATTATTTAAATTATGTGAAGCACTTTGGGGTCAATGCTAGTTGACTTAAAATGTGCTATATAAATAAAGTTTACTTACTTACTACTTACATAGACACCTTGCAAAAACATCCGTTCTGTATCTAACCTTGGATACACTCCTTAAGCTAACTGAAGGTAGACAGAAATGCTGGAGAAACTCAGCAGGTGAGGCAGCATCTATGGAGCGAAGGAAATAGGCAACGTTTCGGGCCGAAACCCTTCTTCAGACCTTAAGCTAACTGAATGGATTTGTCATAATCTTTATGTTAATAGGGTGATTTGTGCACAAAATATAAAGGAACGCTACATATTTTATCACAATGAGTGAAATGTTATTTTTATAATGTTTCTTGTTAGCTATCATCAACGTAAGTACGTTTTTATATTTATTCATTTGCATCATAGTATGAACTAAATATTAAATTTGGTCCATTCGGTTTCCCAGCAAAGCATCACACTGAAGAACATGAGCAAAATGTTGTTGTTTGTGGGAATTACTGCCTTAAATCCATTCATCATTTACCCAAACTAATCAATGTCAGAAGACCTCTAAGATGGAAGCATTAAGGGCCTGTCCCACGAACATGCGACCTGCATGCGGCAAGCGCGACCAAACCGGATGCGGGGGCCGTGCGGAGGTCGAGTGAGTGACGTGAAGTTCGCGCAGTCCGTGGGAAGTTCATGCGTGATGTACGGCGTCAAGACGCTGCGTACGGCGTCGAGATGCGGAATTTTTGAACACGGTCAGTTTTTCGGAGTCCCGCGCGATGTCGGGACCAGCTCCGCACAACTCCATACGGCTCCGGCGATCGAAGTGGGACCGGACCCGCGATGCCGTACAGCTCAAGCGACCACGTTAGGTCGTGCTTGCCGCATGGAGTCGCATGCTCGTGGGACAGGCCCTTTAGTCAAATCAAATTATTATTATAAAGTAGCAACAGATAGAAACTGTTCATTCGGTTGGTAAAGTCACCTGAGATCTAACAGATTTATGCTTCAATGCTAGTCTTGAGTAAAACACAACGTGTTGGAGTAACTCAGTGGGTCAGGCAGCATCACTGGAGGATATGGATTGGCAATCTTTTGAATAATAATATAATTTGTATTTTATACAAAACCTGTACCAAGATTGGATGGATGTAACCTCCCGAAAACTAGAAAAATGTGGTGCAACTTGGCTAATTGTGGGGGTGGGTAGGGAATTGGATAGGGGCGAGGGGTGGTTGAGGAAAACTTTGACCCGTATAAAATAATCAACCGTCTGGACACATTTTTTGTAAAGACTCATAAGTTCATAAATTTATAAGGTGTGGGAGCAGAATTAGCCCATTCAGCTCATCAAGTATATTCTGCCATTTAATCATGACTGATCAATCTCCCCCTCTCAACCCATTCTCCTGCCTTCTCCCCATAATCCCTGTCACCCATACTAATCTCCATAGATTATATTCTAGCAGTTCTACGGGAGTGAAAAAGTCAGTGCTCAGTTTATTCCGTTCTAAGGCCTGTTTGAGCTGGAGCGTGTAATACACTTTTGACTTTCTAAAACTCAATTTCACTCAAAGTCAGGATCAGTGGCATCCCTCCAATGCGGCTCTCATTCCTCATGAACTGGAGTTCATAAATTCATACGTTCATAAGTGATAAAGTGGAATTAGGCCATTCGGGCCATCAAGGCTGCACTGCCATTCAATCATGGCACATCTACCTTTCCCACTTAACCCCTTTCTCCTGCCTTCACCACAAAACCCATGAAACCTGTAATAATCATAGTTTATCCCATAAACTCAATAATTGATGATGCAGCAAGTCCAAAAGTTAACATGAAATCCTTCACATTGCACACGTCTCTCATGCACAATCTTGTTTTCTCTCTTACGTGGAAAACTGCAAGAATATCCATTCTGCTGAGTTAGGCTGTAAGTAATGTAAACAAATATATTAAAGCCAGATGAAGTGCTGTGGCCAAGGCATTAAAAGAGTCGATGTTTTCAACGTCACATTATTGTTTATTATAGTTTTCACCTCAGATGAAACAAACTAGTAATTGTGATAAAAAGGAATTGTAGATGGTGCCTCTTCTCTGTCTGTTTTTAAATCTCTTCTTAAAACTCTCTTCCTGTTAAACAGGCCTCTTCTCTGTCTGTTTTTAAATCTCTTCTTAAAACCCATCTCTTCTCCGTGGCCTTTGATACCCAGTAAGATGTCGACTTTATTTGCTTGATTGGTTTCTTATTTTGATTGCTTATTGCATGGCTATTATTTTTACTCATGTTTTATGTCTTTTGATTTATTGTTGTATTTCATATGTGATTTATGCGCCTTATGTGAGCTGTTATGTTATGTTCTGTTATGTTGTCTGTTTATGATGTCTTGTTTTTTCTTCTGTACAGCACTTTGGTCAACATTGGTTGTCTTAAAGTGCTTAACAAATAAAGTTGGATTGGATTGGATTGGATGGTGGTTTATACCAAAGATAGACACAAAGTGTTGGAGTAACTGAGCTGGTCAGGCAGCGCCTCTGGAGAAAAAGGATGGGTGGTGCTTGGGTTTGGGGCCCGTCTTCAGACAGAAAGTAGGGGGCAGAGTGGGGGGGGGGGGGGGGGGGGAGGAGGCAGGTGAAGAGCTGGAGGCAAGAAAATACCAGGAACAATCAGGGCCTGTTGCAAATAACTCAGGCAGGGCAGTTAAGTGTTGGCTCGGGAAGGTTTGATCTCTCAAGAGAAATAATGTGGAGAACTGTGGAACTGGTAAAATGATTAGGGAGGGCGAATGTTCATGTTCATTCAGCTCAGCGCCGTCGCTTCCAAAGGTCTTGAAGCAATTTGCAGCAGAGCAGTATGCAACAGTAGTAGATGTGGACGACACGGCCAAAGCAAAGATAGGAGTGCGGAAACGGAAGCCAGGTTACGGAAATGGGGCCGAAGATTACCCATGAATCTGCCCATGACCCTGCTATGTCTTTTTCGTCGAGTGCACTAGCTTGTTTGCTATAGGATCTTTGGTGGTGCCTGGAACATGCTGCTGTGGGTGGCGGGGGGAAGATACAATAGTTAAGAGGCTTTGTCTAAAAAGTCTCATGGATATGCATGGAATGGGGGATTATAGATCGCGTGCAGGCAGAGGAGATTAGTTTAACTTGGCATCATGTTGGGCACGGACATTGTGGACCTAGTGGCCTATTCCTCTCCCATACCGTCCCATGTCTCATCCATTGTCAGCCATGTAATAATTTCACATTCCCCATTACTAGAAGTGGTCCAAAAGCAGGAAAATATCTCATCATCTTCCTCTTTTACCCCCTTCAGGAGCAACGAGGCGTTCCGATCCACGAGCACGTTTTGATGCGCAAACTCCCAGCGGATATTAGACCCTTGATACTGCGCGAGGGTCTTATCATTATATGCGGCAATTTGAACAGCACCTTTAATCCATGAAACGTTGATCAGTGCACCGTAATGGTTGGATATATAACAGGGCAGCGTAACAGAATCACCCAGAGATGCAGTTACCACCTTAACACTAAGCGAGAAAGGCTGATTGCTGTTGCTGTCAGAACCAGGTTTGTCCTTGCATTGTGAATGGTAGGTTTCATTTAATTGCCGAGGTGCCCGTGCTTCCTCTCCCCATTCTCTGGCGATCGGACCTGTTGCAGTTGCAGAGACTTCCCACACCATCTCCACAAGGACCATGAATCCTATCCATCTCTGCAGTCCCATGTTCCTGTGGGTGAAACAATGGGTCACATTGCAACTCAGTGGGATTTATTATGACATTCTCTAAACCTGCTGTGGCAGCCACCTGTATGTAGCTTCTTCAGCTCACCGTCTGGTTAATTTCAAGTTGCTTTGATGTGTCGTGGACTAACCACATTGAGGTGGCAGCCATGGGGGCACACACACCAATGCATCTACTTCCTCAGGAGACTGAGGAAATTCGGCATGTCTCCAAACGTTTACAGATGCACCATTGAGAGCATGCTGTCGGGTTGTATCACAGCTTGGTTTGGGAACAGCTCTGAGCCCAAGACCACAAGAAATGTCAGAGTTGTTGATGGAGCCCAGTCTATCACACAGACCAGATTTCCCACCATTGACTGCATCTGCACTTCATGCTGCCTCAGAAAATCAACCAACAAAATCAAAGACTTGTCCCACCCCGGTCATTCCTCCTTCTCTCTGGTCCTGTCTAGCAGAAGGTACAGAAGCTTGAAAGCGCACATCACCAGACTCAGGAACAGCTTCTTTCCCTCTGCTATTAGGCTTCTGAACTGGGGGAACAGTGAAGAGAGACAATCCCACCCACATCACTCACAGACACTTGAAGGATCCACAGGGGTGTTTATCAGCTCCGGAGTCTCCACAGCCAGGTGACATCCAGGTCTTGATCACATCCCCTGCCATCGCTCGCTCCTTTTATACCTACTCCCGGCTTCTCCTGACCCTCATTGGCTGCTCTCCCGTACTTTCAACCAATCACTTCCTCCCACGGAGCATTGGCCGGAGTCACCCTCTGCCAAACGTGTTGTTGCATCAGTCGTTAACGTTTATCAAGAACAAGGCCATCCCAGCTGCCAGCAGACAACCAGGCGCCCCACACATCCTGCTTGTGTCTCCACCACGTCTCTCTCTGGCCACCCATCGGACTGGATGTCCCAGCCACTCCACGTCACCACCACAGTCCTGGCACCTGTACTGTTTTCACAGTTTATCTTCAGTCTGAGCAGCCGATGCGGTGGAATTGGTCGCGGCTGACTCCGGCCAATGCTCTGTGGGAGGCAGTGATTGGTTCAATTATTTCTTCCCAACAATAATCAGGCTCTTGAACACTACACAACACTGAGCTCAATGATGAACTTCTATGTGCTGTCTTTGGAAGAAGATTGGACTTTGTTGTCTTCCATCACTGTGAGGAATGTGGGGAATCCACTGTGGTGGATGTTTATATTAACTTTTATGTATTTGTGGGTCTTGGTGCTTTTTTTTTTGGTATGGCTGTATGGTAATTTGCATTACCTTAATCGGTACCTGTGACAATAAAAGACCTTTGAAACTTTTTAAATCTTTGTTTGCACTAAGGACGTTGGCTTTCCACACTAGTATTTAGTTTTAGAGACACAGCACAGAAACAGGCTCTTTGGCCCACCGGGTCCACGCCAAAAAAGCGATCCCCGCACATTAACACCCTCTAAGGACAATTTTTACAGTTACGATGCCAATTAAACTACCAACATGTACGTCTTTGGAACTAGTATTGTGCTCTTTAATTTATTGAATTATTTTGCTCTTTATATATTATCTGTGTGTTTTATTGCATAAAAGGCTCCTCAACAAAGGCCACTTTCCAGTCATGGTTTTCCATCTTTTCCCCAGGCTCAGTGGCTGATGACCAAACACTTTGGATGAGCCATGTTGTAGTCTCTAGATTTTGATGACTTCAGTGGAACAAGATGTAAAGAAGGTGTTTATCCTTTGAACAACGCAATGCAATCCCTCCTCAACATTTATGGTTTGGATCAATTATTATTTGCTTCCCAAGTCAAACTGAACTGCAATCACTAGTTACATTCCAGTATATTTTAACAGACCTGAGCAGTGAACTTAAGTGTCATGGAGTTGCCTTTAGATTAGATTAGTTTAGATTAGTTTATTTTATTTTACATTAGTTTAGTTTAAATTAGTTTAGTTCAGATTTGCTTAGAATACACAAGTTCTAACCTGCACACTAGGGACAATTTACTGAAGCCAATTAACCGACAAACCTGCACATCTTTGAAATCTGTGAGGAAACTGGAGCACCCGGAAAAAACCCACGCGGTCATAAGGAAAACGTACAAACATCATACAGACAATAGTCAGGATTGAACGGCGGTCTCTGGTGCTGTAGGGCAGCAACTCTACCACTGAGCCACCCTTGCATTGGCCTCTTGCACTGTTAGGGCTGTTGATTACAGTCCAGTTTTGACCCTGGTTGGGAGTGTAGATACATAGAAAACCTATAAAATTGGTGCAGATGTAGGCCATTCGGCCCTTCGGGTCAGCACTGCCATTCAATATGATTATGGCTGATTATCCTAAGTCAGTACCCCGTTCCTGCTTTCTGCCCATACCCCTTAATTCCGTTAGCTCGTCAACTCTCTCTTGAAAACATCCAGTGAATTGGCCTCCACTGCCTTCTGTGGCAGAGAATTCCACAGATTCACAACTCTCTGGGTGAAAATGGTTTTCCTCATCTCTCTCCTAAATGGCCTACCCCTTATTCTTAAACTGTGACCCCTGGTTCTGGACTCCCCCAACATCAGGAATATTTTTCCTGCATTTAGCCTGTCCAATCCTTAATAAATTTTATATGTTTCTATAAGATATCCTCTCATCCTTCTAAATTCCAGTCAATATCAGCCCAGACAATCCATTCTTTCATCATATGTCTGTCACACCATCCTGAGAATTAACCTGGTGAACCTGGTGAACCTACGCCGCGCTCCCTCAATAGCAAGAATGTCCTTCCTCAAATTAGGAGATCAAAACTGCCCAAAATAATCCAGGTGCAGTCGCACCTGCGCAACTGTAGTAGGACCTCCTTGCTCCTAAAGGCAAGGCAAGGCAAGGCAACTTTATTTATATAGCACATTTCATACACGAGGCAGACTCAAAGTGCTTCACATAAAAACATGTCATACAATAAATGAAATAATAAAATGAAATAAAATAGAAGAACTAAAAGAAAAGAAAAGCAAAATTAAAAATGCATTATAAAAAGTGCAAAAGTTAAAAGTGCAATGTAGTTAAGATTTAGCTGAAAGCTAAAGTAAACATAAAAGTTTTCAGTCTTGTTTTAAAAGTGGTCAAAGTTGAGGCAAGTCTTAAATCTTCAGGAAGTTTATTCCAGCTATTCTGCTTTCCCATGTTTTGTATTTACTCTGGGAATCACTAGCAGATTGGTTTCAGAAGATCTTAGCGGTCTAGAAGGCTAAACTCAAATCGTCTCGCTATGAAGGCCCACATGCCATTTGCTTTCCTCACTGCCTGCTGTACCTACATGCTTACTTTCAGTAACTCATGTACAAGGACACCCAGGTCTCGTTGCACCTCCCCTTTTCCACATCTGACACCATTCAGATATTAATCTGCCTTTCTGTTCGTGCCACCAAAGTGGATAACCTAACATTTATCCACATTATACTGCATCTGCCATGCATCTGCCCAGTCACCCAATCTATCCAAGTCACCCTGCAGCCTCATAACATCCTCCTCGCAGCCCACAACTTTGTGTCATCCGCAAACTTGGAGATGTTACATTTAATTCCTTCATCTAAATTGTTAATATATAATGTAAATAACTGGGGTCCCAGCACTAGGCCTTGCAGCACTCCACCAGTCACTGCCTGCCATTCTGAAAAGGACCTGTTAATTCCTATTATTTGCTTCCTGTCTGCCAACCAGTTCTCCATCCATATCAATACCCTACCCCCAATACCATGTACTCTAATTTTGCACACTAATCTCTTGTGTGGGACCTTTTTGAAAGCCCAGGTACACCACATCCACTGGCTCTCCCTTATCCATTCCACTTGTTACATCCTTAAAAAAATCCAGAAAATGAGTCAATCATGATTTTCCCTTCATAAATCCATGCTGACTTTGACCCATCCTGTCACTGCAAAGTTGTGTTAACTCTGCTGACCAGGAGGAAGGTCACAAGCATCCTTCTTACCTCCGTATGGAGTCTGGTCTTCCAGCTCACACCACCCTGGCCACACTCTCTTATCACCACCACCAAAGCGAAGAACGTACAGGAGCCTGAGATCCGTGACCTCCAGGTTCAAGAACAGCTTCTTCCCAACAGGCATAAGGTTGTTGAACCAGCCTGCACAACCCTAACCACAATGCTCTGCCACCCAGCTCAACCCTACACACAATGGACATTGCATCACTGCTGATGCCCCACGTACTATGTCTTGTACGGTCATGGTCTGGTTTACTTGGAATAACTGAGACCTTACTGTGTACTTATGGTGTAAGTTTAAAGTCATGATAGGCGAGGGTAGACATTGGAGGGCTGCCACTACAGAGACACCCAATAGATCTAATAGAAGTATATAAAATTATGAGAGGCATAGATAGGGGAGATAATCAGAACCAATTTCCCAAAGGCTTTGGATAGAGTGCAGAAGAGGTTTCCTAGCATGATGCCTGGGTTGGAGGCTGTTAGTTATAAGGACAGGTTGGATAATCTTGGATTGTTTTCTCTAGAACTTCAGATGTTGAGGGGAGACCAGACAGAAGATTGTAAAATTATGAGAGCCAGACGGGGTGGACAGTCAGCACAAATTTCCCTGGGTGGAAATGCCAAAGACTAGAGGGTATCGCTTTACGCCATACGGTTTTCTTGCACGGAGGGTGGTGAGTGCCTGGAACACGCTGCTGTGGGTGGTGGGGGAAGATACAATAGTTAAGAGGCTTTGTCTAAAAAGTCCCATGGATATGCATGGAGTGGAGGATTATAGATCACGTGCAGGCAGAGGAGATTAGTTTAATTTGGCATCATGATGGGCATGGACATTATTCAATGTACACACCCTGAGAATGGATGAAGAGGTTTCATATTTGTTTTGTTTTGTGTCTATTTTTTATTCTGAATAAAGTTTATTTCTGAAATAAAACCACTGGCATTCCTCTCTGGGGTTCAATGGGGTGGGGACAAACGCAGTCCTGGGCCGACCGATGTTCTCTGTTTGTGGTCACCACCCCACATGAGCTCTCTACTGAACAGGGACATGTGGACCAGCTGTTCTCCGCACTGCTGCCTAGCAGTAGTCAGGAGGTGCGCAGATGGATCCATGCGGCTGCTTCGCAGGGTGTACAAAGTAAACATGCAGGGTGAGCAAGCAATGAGGAACCAAACCATGCGTCATGCGGTCATGATGTCATAAGTAATAGGAGAAGAATTAGACCATTCTGCCCATCAAGTCTACTACACCATTCAATCATGGCTGATCTATCTCTCCCTCCTCACCCCATTCTCATGCCTTCTCCCCATAACCTCTGACACCTGTACTAATCAAGAATCTATCTATCTCTGCCTTAAAAATATCCACTGAATTTGCCTCCCCGGGTTTTGGCAAAGAATTCCACAGATTCACCACCCACTGACTAAATAAATTTATTTTATCTCCTTCCTAAAATAACATCCTTTAATTCTGAGACTATGACCTCTAGTCCCAGACCATCCCACTAGTGGAACCATCCTCTCCACATCCACTCTATCCAAGCCTTTCACTATTGTGTACGTTTCCACGAGGTCCCCCCTCATTCATTTTAACTCCAGCGAGTACAGGCCCAGTGCTGACAAACGTTCATTATAGGTTAACCTACTCATTCCTTGGATCATTTGTGTAAACATCCTCTGGATCCTCTATAGAGTCAGCACACCCTTCCTCAGATATGGTGCCCAAATTTGCACCTTATAGAGCCTCAGCAATACATCCCTGTTTTTATAGGCAAGCCTTTGAAGTTTGAATTGGGAACACATATCTCAAAATATATCTCTCAAACGTATAAAAAGCAGCTAAGTAAACACATAATTAATCCAAAGGAATCCTTTTGATGTGTCAGGTGCCTGACCAACATCATTGCATTTGTGATGGCAAATACTTTGATAATTAATGGAGGATCTACACAATGGCTGTTGTGTTTAGTCATTGAATTAAGCACACCCTATCTTTGCATTTTTTAAAGTATATTTGCAGAGGGTCAATTTCCTGTGCATTCACCGGAAAGATAAATATTGAATCATATCTGTAAGAGTTGAAGGTGGACAAGAATGCTGGAGAAACTCAGCGGGTGAGGCAGCATCTAGAGTTGATGTATTTTAAGCTTGATACAAGTTTAGAGTGTTAAAAAAAATCTCCCAGTAGAGTGAGATGTCCAGGGAGGAACCGCAGATGCAGGTTTAATCGTAAGACAGACACAAAAGGTGAAGTAACTCAGCGGGTCATGCAGCATCCCTGGAGAAAAGCAATAGGTGACATTTCGGGTTGAGACCCTTCTTCAGACCGTGAGTCAGGGGAAAGGAGAGATATAGATGGTAGTTAGGAGAAATGACTGGAAGATATGCAAAGAGCAATGATAATCAACGATATGTGGGGCACACTGTTGGCTGTGGGATAGGCGATAACGAGTATACAGACAGAGGAACTCCACAGGACGAGAGTAAAATTAGTACATGACCAGGGTGGGGGAGGAACGAAGAGAGAGGGGATGCACGGGGTTAGTTGAAATTTGAGAAATCAATACTCATACCACTGGGAATAAGCTATCCCCCCTCCCCCCCCATCCACTGGCCCGCTCCAGGCTGCAGGAGTACGTGCTGAGGGACTTACTGAAGATCGGTGCAGCCAACGCCAAGGGGCCCTTTTGCTGCTGGACATTGGGGGGCAGGTATGCTGGAGACACCCGTCAAACGAGGGAAGGGATATCACCCCAGTGAGCCACATGAGTGCCAAGGGTGTCAGGTATAATGATGGTTTTTGGGAACACAACCAAATATTACACTAACAAATGTATCTAGAGCCGCTGAGAATGCCACAAGAATTGTGCACTCTCTTGTTTCGTACATATCTTTTTATCCTGAATAAAGTTTATCTTGATTAAAAAAACAAACTTGCATACGGCGACATAATAAAATGTGAATTTGGTTTAGATTGATGACTGACTCCCTGTTGTCTTTGCCTGGTGATTAGTCCTCATATTACTAGAGGCAGTGTTCTGTTTAATGTGTTAAAAGTAACTTAATTCAATTACCTTGCTGACCTGCAGCAATTTCCATCTTATTGGAAAATAGCGTATGGAGGCACTGGAGAAGGTATAAGAATTGATTGATACGGATGATACACAACTACTAGATTATTGCGGACGCAAGGAACTGCAGTCCCAGAGATACAGCGCTGAAACAGGCCCTTCGACCCAAGGAGTCCACACTGACCAGCAATCATCCCGTACATTGTCCTCTACACCCTGTGGAGTTTTGCCTTTATGGCAATCAAGATTCTTTTGTAAGGTAGTAGCACTAGAAACTGCATACCTTTACTTTATACTGCTATGAACAGGGGATTGCAAGATACAGAGACATTCTTTCAACATAGTTCTTGGCACAACCATGGCAGGGATTGAAAACTTGGCTGGAAAACTAGAAAACAAGGGACCCAGGAAGACAACATCTAAATGAACTGCATAGGGGCCCCTGCAAAAGTTATTTGTAAAAGCTGGTGAGTTAGATTTTAGAACTTGAAGATACAGTGTGGAAACAGGCTCAACGGCCCACCGAGACCCACCCACGCTGAACATTGATCACCCCATACCCTAGTACTCACCTACACACTAGGAACAATTTACAATCTGCAGAAACCAATTAACCTACAAACCTGCACATCTTTGGAGTGTGGGAGGAAAAGGGAGCACCCGGAGAAAACTCACGCGGTCACAGGGAGAACATGCAAACTCCACACAGACACCACCCGCAGTCAGGTTCAAACCTGGGTCTGTGACGCTGTAAGGCATCAAATCTACCACCGCACCACTGTGGCACCATGGTCATAGATAACTTCACCTGGTGGGTAGAGGGTTTCCCAATAAAACACAACCACCAATAAGGTGGTACTGATACCAGCTCAGGTGATCCTTCCCAGGTGAAGATCTCCAGGCCAGGTAGATTCTGATCAGGTAAGGGATGTTGATGAAAGAGATGTGCAAACCGCTAGAGATCTAGCCACCATTCAAGGTACTCCACCACCGCCAATCTCCAAAACATACCAAATAGTGACCTGGATAGAGAGAATGTGGAGAGGAGACTCCACTAGTGGGAGAGTCTAGGACCAGTGGTCATAGCCCCAGAATAAAACAACATACTTTTCGGAAACAGATAATAATAATAATAATGGATGGGATTTATATAGCGCCTTTCTAATACTCAAGGCGCTTTACATCGCATTATTCATTCACTCCTCAGTCACACTCGGTGGTGGTAAGCTACTTCTGTAGCCACAGCTGCCCTGGGGCAGACTGACGGAAGCGTGGCTGCCAATCTGCGCCTACGGCCCCTCCGACCACCACCAATCACTCACACACATTCACACACATTCACACACAGGCAAAGGTGGGTGAAGTGTCTTGCCCAAGGACACAACGACAGTATGCACTCCAAGCGGGATTCGAACCGGCTACCTTCCGATCGCCAGCCGAACACTTAGCCCATTGTGCCATCTGTCGTCCCGACACAAGAAGCAGAGGACATTGGTTTAAGAGGCAGGGGAAAAGAGGGGTAATTTTTTCACACAATGGGTGGTGGGTGTATGGAACGAGCTGTCAGAGGAGATGAGGAGGGTGGTGAATCTGTGGAATTCATTGCCACAGAAGGCTGTGAAGGCCAAGTCAGTGGATATTTTTAAGGTGGATATTAACAGATTTGTGACTAGTGAGGGTGTCAGGGTTATGGGGAGAAGGCAGGAGAATGGGTTTGAGAAATAGATCTGCCACGATTGAATGGCAGAGAAGACTCATTGTGCCGAATGGCCTAATTCTGCTCTTAGAACTTATGAACTTATGAAAATGGTAAAGAGAGTGCAGTGAAGGATCATAATCACTTTAGCTTAAGTGGGGTCGAGGTGTTGTCCGTCCATTTTCCTTCACAGATTCCGCCTGACCCGCTGGAGGAATCCTGTTCTTTGCTCAAGATGCCAGCCCCATGCAGTCTCTCTGTCTCCACCTGCTCCGACCCGGCTAACAAACGGGGAGATAGAAGTCTGCGTTGGGACTGAGCACGGACAATCATTCACAGTGCCTGTGGTCATTAAACACGCAACTCCCTGCTACTGTCTGCATGCTTCGGATTCACTCTTTGAGATATTTGTGCGAGCCATGAAGCAGCAGGGCTGTCTGCGATTACGTGTAACGTCACCAAGCCAGAAAGGGACAAGATGATAATTACTTCCAGCAGGGAGATTATATCGTGGAGTGTTTTTGAAAGAAGCATTCTAAATAAAACTAAATGATGTGTGCTGTCATTCAGTTGTGTCATTCTATATTTTTATCCTTATCCACTCATGGTCACGCAGCTCAGGGAATGAGAAACTTCCGTGCAGTGACATGGTGCAAATGATGATTCAGGAATATCAGCGGCTTTCAAGATTGACCTTTCGATTGAACGGCATTAGATTTTAGTTTAGGTTAGATGCATAACATGGAAACAGGCCCTTCGGCCCACCGAGTCAATGCGGACCATCGATCACCCATTCACACTAGGATGAGAGATGATTTTATAGAGGTGTATAAGATTATGAGAGGAATACCTTGGTTAAACACACAGAATCTTTTACCCAGAGTAGGGGAATCAAGAAGCAGAGGACATTGGTTTAAGAGGCAGGGGAAAAGAGGGGTAATTTTTTCACACAATGGGTGGTGGGTGTATGGAACGAGCTGTCAGAGGAGGTAGTTGAGGCAGGTATTATTGCAACTTTTAAGAATTTTTTGGACAGGTACATGGATAGGACATGTTTCGAAGGATATGGACCAAATGCAAGTAGGTGGGGCTAGTGTAGGTGTGACCAGTCGGTCGGTGAGAGCAGATTGGGCCAAAGGGCCTGTTTCCATGCTGTATGATTCTATGACTTTCTGACTCTTTATTAGCTACCTGCCCTAATACAGGCAACTCCTCCAAATCCTTCATGTTCAGAAGGAACATTTGCCATTAGATCCCTTAATCTCTGATGATACTTGCAAAATAAGAGAAAGTTCTTATGTATTGCTGCTATGATAATATAGTACAGCATGGAAACTGACCCTTCAGCCCAGCGAGTCGACCATCCATCACCCGCTCACACTAGTTCTATGTTATCCCACTTTCTCATCCATTCATTACATGCAGAAGTAAATTTACAGAGGCCAATGAACCCACAAACCTGCACTGCTTAGGGGTTTGGGATGAAACTGGAGCACCCAGAGAAAAACCACGTGGTCACAGGGAGAACATGCAAACTCCGCACAGACAGCACCTGAGGTCAGGATCAAATTTAAACTTCCGATGCTGTGAGGCAGCAGCTCTACTAGTTATACTTGTAGTTATACTTGTGATTAAATACAAACTAATATTAAAAATCAATAGGTGATTTATTAGAAAGTAATTAACAGCTATTAAATTTTTAATTTATTTTTTAATATTTGGGTGAGGTGCAGTCAGAAGAAATTCTCAGGGAGCATTAATGTCAGTATCTACTTCTTATATCCAAATCACCAGTTTCCATTTTCTGAAAACAATGAAATACTAGGTAATGCGGTGAAACCTTTATGAACCCATGTGGTATCATTTAATTTTGTTTCTAGCCCAGCAAATTTTTCAGTAAAGAGTCCAACTGTAACTATTTCATACTGGAAACAGTTCCTTCAGCCCAACCTGCCCACGCCGACCAACTTGACCCATCTACACTAATCCCACCTGCCTGCGTTTGGCCCATATTGTTTCAAACCTTTCCTGTCCAAGTACCTGCCCAAATGTTTATTAAACGTTGTGATTGTACCTGCCTCAACTACCTCCTCTGGCAGCTCATTCCATACGCCTCCCACCTTTTGGGTAAAAAAGTTGCCCCTCAGGTTCCTATTAAATCTTTCCCCCCTCACCTTAAACCTATGTCCTCTGATTTTTAATTCCCCTACTCTGAGTAAAAGACTGTAAAGGACACAGATTTTGGAAATATATATAATAGTGGATGAAGAGTTAAGATTGTTTTGGTGCTCTAAATAATTTTTGTTGCCCCAGAAAGAAATAATACTCCTGACCTGACATTTGAGAAATGGCTACTTGGCATCACTAACATCATTTTATAAACGTCCTGAAGGGGAATGATAACCAGCTGTGAAAACTGATGATCTGTAAAATGATACCATCTGGCTTTAGACGTAGCCTGCTTGAATCATTGCACAAACCGGTTGGAGAGGAAGCTATTTTGATTATAATGGTCAGAGTGTGTTGTGAAGAATTTTGTGTTTTACGGAAAACATCACACAAACGACACAAAATGCTGGAGAAACTCAGTGGGACAGGTAGCATCTCCGGAGAGAAGGAATGGGTGAAGTTTCGGGTTGCGACTCTTCTTGTCTGAAAAAGGGTCTCGATCCGAAACATCACCCATTCCTTCTCTCCAAAGATGGTGACTGTCCCACTGAGTTTCTCCAGCATTTTGTGTCAATCTATGGTTTAAACCAGCATCTGCAGTTCCTTCCTACACATCACACACAAGATGTTCATTTATCTCAGCTTCTGAAATTAATGGAAGTAGATTTCAAGATCAGAGTACATGTTTTTAAAATGGAGACAAGAAAGGACAGATGGTTTAGTTCAGTTTAGTTTAATTCAGAGATACATCTTGGAAACAGGACCTTTAGCCCACTGAGTCTGCGCCAACCAACTATCATACACTACTTCCGTCCGACATACTAGGGACAATTAACAGAAGGCAATTATCATACAAACCTGCACAGTTTTGGGATGTGGGAGGAAACTGGAGCACCAGGAGACAACCCACGCGGTCAGAGGGAGAGCGTACAAACTCCGTACAGACAGCACTTGTAGTCAGTATTGAACCTGGGTCTCTGGTGCTGTGAGGCAGCAACTCTACCGCTGCGCCACTTTACCTTCCTCTGGTTAACAAAATGCTGGTGCCGTTGCCAGCTAACAAGCAAAGGCACAAAGTGTGCTGGAGTAACTCAGCAGCTCAAGCAGCAGGTCATCTCCAGAGAACATGGATAGGTAATGTTTTGAGTCAGGTCTCAAGATGAATCCCAATCCAAAACATCACCTATTCATGTTCTCCATAGATGCTGCTTGACCTGGTTAGTTACTCCAGTGCTTTGTGACATTTTTTTTTACAATACTGGGCAAGATTCCTTCTCAATAAATATACCATGAACCTTATTATTTGATCAACTTTTTTTTATAGTTCAATAAAAGCAGAGGGTAATTTGAAAAGTCTAATGTTGAATGGTGGCGGGAAGTGGAACTGGTTAAAAATTTCAGACAAACACAGGAGACCTAAACCTAACCGGCCTGTAAAGAGCCTGGTTCTGGTTTATATATAAACAGAATGAAACACCTGCTTCACTGACGAGAAGATGTCACTCTAATTTTAATGAGGTTGTGTGCCCAAGATATCATCCATCTTCGAGATTTAATGCCAGCAGACTGGATTACTGCAGCCTTGGGAAAACGTGTAAATTAAGAGTAATGATAATGACAGGATGGAACAGGGAAGTACATTTTCCACTGACAAGGTTAAAAATAGGCACAAATTCAATGCTCTTAGGTTGCACAAGGACCTCATAGCCCGCCTGGGTTGCTGACAACCTGACGGTATGTACATTGAAACCTCCAATGTCCAGCAACTACCCTATAGAGACGACCAAATTTCCCAGTTGCCAAACACTTTCACTCCCCTTCCCATTCCCACACTGACCTTTCTGTCCTGGGCCTCCTCCATTGTCAGAGTGAGGCCAAATGCAAATTGGAGGAACAGTACCTCATATGTGGGGGATGGAACTGCAGATGCTGGTTTAAACCAAAGATAGACACAAAAAGCTGGAGTAATTCAGCGGGTCAGACATCTTTGGAGAAAAGGAATAGGTGTCGTTCCAGGACGAGACCCTTCTTCAGACTCATTCAGACTGCAGTACCTCATATTTCACTTGGGCCGCTTATAACCCAGTGATACGAATAGTAATTCTCGAAATTCAAGTAACCCTTGCATCCCCTCTCTATCCGTCCCTTTCCCACTTTAGTCGTTGTATTAGTTTCACTGTCGGCTTGGTGAGTTTCATTGGCTGTGTACCTCATCATCAGCCATGATCATATTGAATGGCGGTGCAGGCCCGAAAGGCCGAATGGCCTACTCCTGCACCTATTTTCTATGTTTCCATGTTTACCTCGTGTCATCGAGCCCACAGCAAACAATGGAACGTTTCCTTGATCATCATTACTTTTTTGCATATATTTCATTTATTTGTTCCATATCTTTCTATCACTTTCTATATCTCTAATTTCTCTTTCCCCTGACTCTCAGTCTGAAGAAGGGTTTCGGCCCGAAACGTTGCCTATTTCCTTCGCTCCAGAGATGCTGCCCCACCCGCTGGGTTACCCCATGGTTTTTGTGTCTATCTTCAGTTTAAACCAGCATCTGCCGTTCCTTCCAACACATCAAAATGCCGATGTTTGGTCAGCATTGATGAATTGGGCTGAAGGGCTTTTTTCTATGCTGTGTTACCATAAGATTCGAAATATGTTCAGTGTCGGATTATGATTTTGGACTCTTTCCTCAGTGACTGTGTCCAACCTGTTGCCTTGGCTTTCCTTTCTGACACCCATGCAATCCCTCAATCTGTCTAACTCTCAGTTCAGAAGCTATTCTTGAACCTGGAGGTCATGGTTTCTGATGCTAGAAGTGAAGTGAGAATGTGGTCAGGGTGGTGTGGGTCTTTGATGATACAGGCTACCTTTTTGAGGCAGTGCCTCCTATAGATCCCTTGATGATGGGGAGGTCAATGGTCGATGGTTCTTTCTTATCACATGTGCAGGCGTAGAGTGAAATTCTTTTTTTATATACTGTTCATTAAAGTATTGACATACCTAAACACAATCCTCGATTAGTTCAAAGTGTATAGAAATAATCTACTGAGACCACGTCCAAGAGTCACGGGGTTTTGGCACAATTTTCAATGTCCACGCTGGTTCGCGCTCTCGGTCTACTGGAGTGGCTCAAGATCCAGGCAAGGCCCAGGCTGTTGCTGGGCCTCTGTCTGTCATCTCTGTCCGGATCATCCAGCGAACCATCGTCCCTCTCCTCGCACAGCCAACCTCAGCCTTTGTTTGCGGGGGGGGGGCGTCACCAAACCGCAGACCTTGTTCAAGTTCCGAATCATGCTGCAGTTCTGTAGGTAGTAAAGTTAGTAAAAAGCAGAAGTAAAAATAACTGTGTTGACTACCAGAGGGGATAAGGTTAAGGCGAGGAGAAAGAGGTTTGCAGAGGATGCAAGCAAGATTTTTCCACCCACTGACTTGGAAGGTGGTAGAGGCAGTGACTCACTTAACATTTAAGCATTTGTATAAATACTTGAATCACCAGGACATCAAAGGCATTGTAGCAAGTGTTGCTAAATGGGATTAGTTTGGTTAGGCGCTAGATGGTTGGCAGGGTCAAGGTGGGCTAAGGGCTTATTTCTTTAGACATTAGACTATAGAGATATAACACCAAAAAAGGTCCCCAGGTCCACTTAGTCCGCGCCGACCAGCGATTACCCTGTACACTAACAACATCCTACACACTAGGGATATTTTACAATTTTACCAAAGCCAATAAACCTAAAAACGTGTACGTCTTATGGGTGTGGGAGTAAACTGGAGCTCTGGGAGAAAACCCACGCAGTATCTAAATATGAAAGGCTTGGATAGAGTGGATGTTAAGAGGATGTTTCCACTAGTGGGAGAGTCTAGGACTAGAGGTTATAGTCTCAGAAAAAAAGGGCGTTCCTTCAGGAATAAGATGAGAAGGAATTTATTTGGTCAGAGGGTGGTAAATCTGTGGAATTCTTTGCCACAGAAGGCTGTGGAGGCCGTCAAATGATATTTTTATGCAGAAATAGATAGATTCTTGATTAGTTCGGGTCTTAGGGGTTATGGGGAGAAGGCAGGAGAATGGGGTTGAGGGAGGGAAAGATCAGCCATGATTGAATGGCGAAGTAGACTTGATGGGCCGAATGGCCTAATTCTGCTCCTATCACTTCTGACCTTGTGACGCAGGTCACAGGAAGGACGTACAAACTCCATACAGCCCAGCACCCATAATCAGGATCGAACTCTGGAGTTGTAAGTCAGCAGCTCTACTGCTGTATCTCTCTGCCACCCTTTCTGTATTGTATATTTTTATGATTGTCAGATAGATACTGCTGTGAAATTTACTAATCTGCACCTTATTCTAAGTTTCTGTCCATTAATAATTCAGCCAAGAACTGACGATTCCATGAACTGGCACTGCACCAGAAGTTTCCTGTAAATGAACATGAAGATCTTTGTGCATACTTAAAGGACGACATTTAGCAACTCTGTTCAGGTCCATTTTATAACATTGGCTTCAAATCAGCTATTCATGAAATCACAATTGGCCTTTGCTGCAGAAATGACTGTGCAGGCACATTAGCCACACTTCATCCCTCTTCCACCACCCACACTATACACCCATGTGTTGAAATCGCAAACTATAAACATGCATGCATTGGTCATTATATTGGAATAACTCCAGCGTTGGCTGTGCTATACTGTTGTTTTGCAAAGACGTATTTTTGTTGCCAAGGCCCCGACTTCACCAATCTGCAGACTGTATTTATTAGCTCTTCAAAGATTATTGCTCAAACACCAAGCAGACTTTGACCTAGAGAAGTGACATTTTTAAAACCTCCCTTCCATTGACTCCACAAACACCACTGGTTGCCTCAGCGAGGCCACCAGCATAATCAACGAAGGCCAACAGCATAATCAGGGATGAGTCGCCACTTTCTCCTGCCCTCTCTCATCGGGCAAAAGGTATATATGATCAGCCATGATGATATTGAATGGTGGTGCAGGCTCGAAGGGCCGAATGGCCTACTCCTGCTCCTATTTTCTATATTTCTATGTTTCTATGTTTCTATACTGCAGGTGTGAAAATGCACATCTCCAGATTCAGGGACAGTTTCTTCCCAGTTGTTATCAGGCAACTGACCCATCCTACCAACAACTAGAGAGCGGTCCTGAGCTACCATCTACCTCAATGGAGACACTTGCATTTTCTTTGAACAGATTTGGCTGGACTTTATCTTGTACTAAACGTTATTCATGTTATTCCTTTTATCATGTATCTGTACACACATCTTCACACACATCTGACAAGATGGTGCCCAGGCCAGGCGACTCTCTGCGTGCTGGTCCCAGAAGCAGATCTACGATCACCCATTACAATCACTCCACTCAATTAAACCTCTACTCCAACAGATTCCCTTTATCCCGTATCTGTAAACTGTGGATGGCTCTATTGTAATCATACATAGTCCGAAGGTCATAAGGATTAGGGGTTTGCCATTCGGCTCATCAAGTCTGCTTTGCCATTCAATCAAGGCTGATCTATCTCTCCCTCCAAGCCCCATTCTCCTGCCTTCTCCCCATAACTTAAATAGTCTTTCCACTGACTGGATAGCAAGCACCAAAAAGTTGTTCACTATACCTCGGTACACGTGGCGATAAACTAAACTAAACTAAACTAAACCGTTGAGTCACTGTAGCACTTTATGTCTTTTGCTCGAGCTTATTGATAATTGGTTTGCCTGTCATCTATCTAATATGACCAGAATGGAATGTATACTAGACAGTGCTGTTAACAGATCCAAGATGCCAGCCAAGCCAGGCGACTCTGTGTGGGTCTCAGAAGTGGATCTGCAATCACGCATTACAATCACTCCACTCATTCAAATCTCTAATCCAACAGCAGCATTTCTTACTTTAACTCTGTTCCTCTTAATCTCCTTGTAGATCTGTCGCTACCTCGCTGGAGACCCACGGACTTCACTGGACTTTATCTTGCACTAAACATCATTCTCCTTAACGTGTATCTGTACACTGTGGATGGCTCGATTGTAATCAAGTATTGTCTTTCCGTCGACTGGTTAGCACGCACCAAAAACCTTTCACCACACCATACGTGACAATAAACTAGACTCAGACTCAAACTCAAATTACTTACCATTGAAACGCTGCACTGTTTAGACATCACTCCATCAGCATGATTAAACATTCTCTTTCAGCTGTATCTGGTTGACGTTAAATGCTGATTTTACTTTTAGTTAGCTTGTCAACTCTAAAGTAAACTCAAAGAAGACAATACCAGGAACAGCTCCATCTTCAGCTGGATGAGTGGCACAGTGGCACAGTGGCACAGTGGCACAGCTGGTAGAGCAGCTGCCTCGCGGCACCAGATACCTTGGTTCAATCCTGACCGCGGGTGCTGTACATGTCGAGTTTGCACTTTCCCCTTTCAACCGTGTGGGTTTTCTCTGGATTCCTCCCACATCCCAAAGAGGTTAATTAGCCTCTGTAAATTACCCCTAGTGTGTAGGGAGTGGATGGGAAAGTGGTTTTAACATGGACCGATCGATGGTTGGCTTGGAGTCAGTGGGCCGAAGGGCCTGTTTTCATGCAATATCTCTAAACAAGAAATTAAACCAGCTTCATCCTGAGATGACTACCAAGCTATAGCCAAATCACTTCACTCCTGCAATATTATGAACCAGCTGAAAGAATTGGTTGCAGCCAAAGCTATGGGGGATTCAGATTCGAATTTTATTGTCATTGTGCAGTGTACAGTACAGAGACAACGAATTGCAGTTAGCATCTCCCTGGAAGAGCGACATAGAATATAAGCAATAAATAAATATATTTACGAGCATACAGTCATAGTAGAGCAATTATTTTTTTCCTGGTGGAAGGAGTGTCTGGGGGGGGGGGGGGGGGGAGGGTGATTGGCACACACAAGGTGTGAGACAATAGTTCAGAGTGTAGCCAGAGGATTGACAAGGCACAAATTGTTTAGGAATACGGGTAGAGAGGGGGAGAGATTGGTGCAAGGTCAGCCAGAGGGAGGGGGAGGGGTAAGAAAGGGGGGGGGGGGGGGGGGGGGGGGGGGGTTGTAGAGGTTACCTAAAGTTGGATGGAACATAACCCTATAGAATCTGGTTTTAAATCATGAGATACTTGACCAAATGTATAATGATCAATTAAACCAAACAGAGACAAGCGAGTTAGGGAGTTGCCAACTAAACCCAAATAGGAGTGAAGGTGTTAGTCAGCATAAGAATGTTAATCCATGTCGGAACTTTGAAAGGCCAGGAGCGTAGATAAGATAAGGGCAGGAAACGAGGTAATAGATCAATGAGCTATAAAAGAGCAATCAGGCAGTGAACAGGAACTAGATGGGCTAAGAATAGCCATCGGATATTAAGCAGACAAATTGTAAATGGGCTAGGTGGCAGAGTTACCAATCCATGTTCTGCCAGATCCGTCGAGGTACTCCAGCATTTTATTGTATTAAATTGAAGTAGTCAACTGGATCTGGTCAGTGAACTGAAGAAAGGATTGATTACAGTACATTTTACTTTGTCACCCACGGTTATGTCTGTTTGGTAATTGGGTCATTGTGTTTAGGGTATGTCTCCTTTGTCTATGGAAACCCAGGTGGAGTGTGGGCACCTGTGAAATGAAAGGCTGGGGGGATGCATGCTAGGGGCAGAGTGATGAAGCTTGTAGATATACATTAGCAGATGAGATACTGGGTAGCATTAACTATGAAACACTGACTTCTAATCTATTTCTACCATTGCTGCAAGTTACCATTGGTTCCCATTCTGGCAGACCGTGCTGGCTATTTTAGCCAAATCACTTCACTCCTGTAATTTTAAGAACCAGTTGAAAGAATTGGATGCAGTCAATGCTATGAGGGTAGACTTTCAAACTGTGATTTTGAAGATTTGTGGTCTAAAAAAATCTCCCATCTGACCATCTCATTCATCAAAATGTCTAGGAAGAATCTCTGGAGAGAAGGAATAGGTGATGTTTCGGGTCGAGACCCTTCTTCAGATTGAAAGACATGGGAAAGGGAAATGAGAGATATAGACGATGATGTAGAGAGATATAGATGATGTACACATGTGTAGGAAGAAACTTTGGATGCTGGTTTACACCAAAGAACACAAAAAGTAACACGACAGGTCAGGCTGCATCTCTGGAGAAAAGGAATAGGTGACGTTTTGGGTCTAAACTAAACTAAATGTAATTCTTCACAAAAAGAAATCAACGGTCAACATAGATTAATTGGGCCAAAGGGCATGTGTCCACACTCTAAAGTAAAGTAAACTAAACTAAACTTAGATTAGCTCTTAGGTCTAAAATAATCAAGCAGGAACGGGTTACTGATTTTGGATGATCAGCCATGATCATATTGAATGGCGGTCTGGCTCGAAGGGCTGAATGGCCTATTCCTGCACCTATTTTTCTATGTTTCTATGCTTCTTAACTAAACTAAACTAAACTAAACTAAATTGAACTGAACTTAACTAAATATATTTCTTACAAAAGAGATAGCAAAGGTGCGTTTCTGGAAATTGATCAAATCTCTGATTTAAAGCAGCTACTGACCTTTTCAATAAAAAATAAACCAGCTGCTTCAATAATGTAACTTGGGCAAGCACATACTGTACATTTCCATCCTGGTAAAGTCATCCTCTCCCCACCTCCCATTGTTCTCAATGACTCACAGAAATGTTCAGCTGTTCTTGATAAACAGCTCATGAACCATTGGCCAGCTGTCCAGTCTACTTCCTCTGAATGCATCTCACAAGGGAAAATGGCAGCTGTTTTACTTTTCAAAGATTTACCAGCGAGGCAATGATTACAACAGCAGCCCTTCAAACCAGCGCAATGCTAGAATTCCTCAAAATACTTTGTGATGTCAATTATATAACTATAATAACAAGGAATAACAGGCAGCCAGCCAGCATCAAAAAGGACCACACCACCCTTGTTTTATTCCCATGGGAAGAAGTTATGGGAGTCAGAAACCATGACCTCTAGGTTCAGGAGCAGCTTCTTCCCAATAACCATTAGGTTATTGAACATTAAAAACATCAACTAAACAATCTACCTGACACCTACAGGTGAGGGGGGAGAGTGGCTTGATTGCATTGGGAATTCAGGGTATTGCTTTTTGTTTTGCACTAATATTGTTTTTTTTTGTAAGTTATTGGTAAAATCACTAAACTCAGTTTGGATTTTGCTGGGACTGCTCTAATTAAGTCATTATTAGCTAGTGTATCAGTAAAGCCCCTGCCCCATTTAGGAATGGTCGAAAGTGGTTTCCGCTTCTTCTATGTTCCGGCGATTATTTCAAAAAATTCAAAACCGGCCGCGACTAAAAATAGGTTGCCGTTTTAAAAATCGGTAATTTTTTAGGCGAAGCCGGTTGCGATGCTAGTTGAAGGTGGTTGCCGGAGGTTGCAGGTAGTGGAACGTAAGACCTTTTTTTCACCCAGTTTTATTCCACCAGGGATATCAGGTAGCATCTGTGGAGGGAATAACATACGACTGTTTGGGTCGGGATCCTTCTTCACACGCAGTCTTTGGACTTAGTCTGAAGGGTCCCAAGCTGAAACGCTGCCTATCCATTCCCTCCACAGATGCTGCCTGATCCGCTGAGTTCCTCCAGCACTTTGTGTTTTACTCTTTAGCTCAGCTGCACAAAGTCTATGACTTTCAACATTAAAAAATAACATAGCTTATATTCAGGAAAGATTTTTTTGGCCTAGAAATCTCATTACCATTCTTTTGATTTTAGAAATCCATTCCCAGAATTGTTTAAGCTGCACAAGGCCATCTGCAAATGTGTTTTAAAAAAAAAAAAACCCACAGAATTTTAGAAACATGTTTCCAAAAGGCCTTTCAAACCTACAAAATATTTACGTCTGGTTTATCTTGACAAATGCTAATCGTATTTTACAAGTTTCCTACAAAATATTCTGAGCATAATCTGCAGTAGAAGGTCAGGGAGTTACTAGTTTCCAAAACATGGCAGTTTTCTCCTCCTTCCCTAGTGATGTTTTTCTTAGAACCTTTTCATCAAACATTGGTGGTACCAGGATACTAGATAACTCTGATTGTGTTAGTTGGTAATTAGTAATAGGCCTCTCATTGCAGTGTTATGTCTTGAATAATATATCTGGACCTCGGTGTGAAAAATATACATCCTCTAGATGCGCTCTGATGCATCCGCTGTGATGTGATCTGGGGTCATCGGGTGTTTCGGGTCTCACAACATCAGACACCCTCGCCCAGGCGACCCAGCCGGGATTGATCAGGCCCCGACTTGGGTCCCAGCAACAACCGCCCACGGATCAGCCATCTAAATAACTACTCTGCAGGGGTTGGGAGACTCTAGTGTGTGGAGGGACTGGGCTCTGTGGGGTGAGTCCTGGCCGGACTCCTCCTGCGTCTCACCAGGTTCAAGGCCTGTGCGCTGCACCTCTTTCTCCTTCTCCGAGCATTTCATTCTCGCCTGATGGATTTTTAGGCCATGGGGGTTCATTAGGCCTTTCCGTAGCTTTATTGGGTGACTTTCTCATGAAAGACACAGACTGGGGTGCTAACCCAGCCTGTCCCGGGTGCCGTCTTTCCGTGCCGTCAACTGTCTCTCCAGTAGTCACCAAACTATTCTTGGTTGTCACCCAGTCTATTCCTAGGTGCCTTCTCTAAGTTATTTAGTTTGGTTGGGTTTTAATTTGGTTTATTGTCGCATCTGGGGGTCTGGGGGTCTTACCTTCCGCGCCCCCTCAAGGTCGGCTGTGGGAGACGTCCCTGGGGCACGAAGGCTGAACATGGCCGGGCAACGAGAGGGACGACGGTTCGCTGGAGATGGGAATCATGGCGACAGCTGGAACAGGTCTTCATCACCAGCTGCAGCTGCGACTTGGAAAATGGCACCAAAACCAGGAGACTCTTGCACATGGACTCAGTGGGCTGCTTCCATGCAACCTGTACATAATTGTGGTTGTACTTTTGTCTGGCAATAATCTTACTGATCTGTGTAGAATTATTTATTTTTACTGTACCTTGGCACACGTGATAATAAAGAACATAGAAACATAGAAACATAGAAATTAGGTGCAGGAGTAGGCCATTCGGCCCTTCGAGCCTGCACCGCCATTCAATATGATCATGGCTGATCATCCAACTCAGTATCCCGTACCTGCCTTCTCTCCATACCCTCTGATCCCCTTAGCCACAAGGGCCACATCTAACTCCCTCTTAAATATAGCCAATGAACTGGCCTCGACTACCCTCTGTGGCAGGGAGTTCCAGAGATTCACCACTCTCTGTGTGAAAAAAGTTCTTCTCATCTCGGTTTTAAAGGATTTCCCCCTTATCCTTAAGCTGTGACCCCTTGTCCTGGACTTCCCCAACATCGGGAGCAATCTTCCTGCATCTAGCCTGTCCAACCCCTTAAGATATATAAGAGAGACATATAAGAGAGAGATTCAGAGAGTTAGATTTAGCTCTTAGGAACTGGCTGAAAGGAATCAAGAGATCTGGGGAAAAAGCAGGAATGGGGTACTAATTTTAGATGATCAGCCATGATCATATTGAATGGCGGTGTTGGCTCGAAGGGCTGAATGGCCTACTCCTGCACCTATTTTTTTTTAATGTTTCTATGTTTCTATAACAACACCGGAGGAATTATTGGACCATTTGACCCAATCTGGCTCTCAGAAAAACAATCCCATTAGTCTGATTCCTCTCCTGCTTATTTCCCTGTACCCCTACAATTTACTCTCTCACATGCACGGCAAACTTAGGCATTTGTTTCTTTCCACCACCCCCCCCACGATCCTTGCTAATTGGACCCAGATGTGACATGCCTGTTTCCCTTTGAATTCCTTGCAAGGAAAGGCCTCTGCACTTTCATGCTTCAGAATTTGTCTGGAACACTAAAACGTTCACTCGCTGCGGCACTGCGCCACCACTAATTCCTCCTTCTGTTTAAATGATTCCTAATTATTTTTGATATCTGTGATCAGTTTGTTACCACTTTGAACAAGAATCGTACACAGACATTTCTTTAATTTAATAATAGCTCCAATTGCAATGTTGACTGATTGTGAACAATATCTTAAAAATAGCATTCACGGTCGTTTGTGCAAGGTGGCGCAAGCGGTAGAGTTGATGCTTAACAGCGGCAGAGACCCAGGTTCGATCCTGACTCTGGGTGCCGCCTGTACAGAGTTTGTACGTTCTCCCCGTCACCTGCGTGGGTTTTCTCCGGGTGCTCCGGTTTCCTCCCACACTCCAAAGACGTACAGGTTTGTAGGCTAATTGCCTCCGGTAAAAATTGTAAATTGTCCCTAGTGTGAGTAGAATAGTGTTAGTGTGCGGGGATCACTGGTCGGCGTGGATTTGGGCCTGTTTCCACACTGTATCTCTAAAAAAACAAATCTAAACTAAGTCTGAGAAACAGAGAGAACAGTATTTTTACATCTGAATCAAATCTCACCACAGTGATGTCTGTAACACAGCTCTTCATTCACTCCCTTTATGGTGGTTTGCTGCATTCTATGTCTGGTTAACATCAGTATAACACGTTGTTTTTATAGACGTTTTTATGAAACAACTGCTTGAAAGTTATTTTCCTCGTAGGAGTTGCCTTTTGTTTGTTTTTCTCCTTTCCTGCATCCATCCACATGAAAGTAATAGTGAGTGGCTTTTGGGTTGGTCAGGGACACATGTATTATCATCAGTTCATATCGATAACTCGTGCAAGTTGGCAAGTAAAGCTGAAAAGAGGGCTGAATGTTTTCATTATGGTATTATTTGTCACCAGTGCTGCAACATATCCGGAACTGCAGCGGCACAGATCTCCTCACTAAACCATTAAATATCTTAACACATATCTTTTTTATTTTGTGAAATCATACTGAACAGTTTACAGGCCCTCGGGAGCTAAAAAACACATACGCAGGCTATTGTTCATAGATGGACACAGAGTGCTGTTGTAAATCAGTGGGTCAGGCAGCATCGCTGGAGAAAAAGGATGGATGACATTTCGGGTCGGGACACGTCTTCAGAGGGGGTTGGGGGGAGTGGGAGGTGAGCAGTTGGAGGCAAGAAGTGAACATGACCGATCAGGACTGATTTTTTTGTTTTTTATTGTCCAATTGATTTGAAAGACCTGTAAATTGTTAAGTATGATTTCACATAATTAAAAAGATACGAGTTGAGATATTTAATGGTTGAATGAGGAGATATGAGACGCTGCTCTTCCAGATTTATTGCATCATAAGATCATAAGTGATAGGAGCAGAATTAGGCCATTCGGCCCATCAAGTCTACTCCACCATTCAGCACTGTCTCAAAGAGGCAGCCAGCAGCATCAAGGAACCACACCACCCTGGGCAAGCTCTCGTTTCACTTCTGCCAGCGGGAAGAAGGAATAGGAGCGTGAAAACTGTAACATCCAGTTTCAGGAACAGCTTCTTCCCAACAACCACCAGGTTATTGAACACCACAACCTCCAAATAAACTCTGAACTCCAAACTGCCTAGGTTATTTGGGGTTTTGTTTTGTTTTTGCACTAAATTGATTTTTTAAATTTATCAAACCTTTTTTTGTTATTTATTCATTATATCATCTATTGAGGGATGGTGTTTACATTCCTGTTGTACTGCTGCAGCTGCAAGTAAGGATTTCATTCTTTTGTTTCAGTACATGACAATAAAACACTCTAAACTCTTGAACTTTTTGGAATTCGGTGAGAGCTTCAAGCAAGAAGTAACTGCTCAAGAATCACTTTGCTTCATTTTACAAAGTAATATTTGAAGGCTGCACTTCTGGAACGAAAACACAGTAAAAGCTTGGTTGCTGGCACTCCCCAACTTACGTCAGTCTTATGTTCCACAAACTCTTACACAAGTCAGATCTTACGTAAGTCAGAATCACCGACTCTGGGTCTTTTTCCATCCCATGCCCAAAATAACTCACTGAGAGTATTGTGTAAGAAGGATCTGCAGATGCTGATTTACACCAAAGATAGACACAAAATGCTGGAGTAACTCAGCGGCAGAGGCAGCATCACTGGAGAGAAGGAATGGGTGACGTTTCGGGTCGAGACCATTCTTCAGACTGAGAGTCAGGGGAGAGGGAGACACAGAGATAAAACGGAAGGCGTGAAAACGAGACTTCAAAGGGGATGACGCTCAAGGAATCCAGCGAAAATCTCTTTCCACATGCGCGACAAATCCTTGCATCTCTCTTTGCTCAACCAGTGAGTCAATGCCGCTGAGCTCACTGAGCTCACTGTCTCAGTGGCACCTAGTCGAGATCCAGCAACAGTCTATAACTCCAAACCTCGCCACAGCATCTGTGGAGAAGATGTGTATTCATGTCCTCCAGAGATGCTGTCTGAGCCGCTGAGTTACTCCAGCACTTTGTGTTTTGCTCAAGTTACTTGTGAACTTGTGAAGTTGAGTTCTGTCTCGCCGTTGGGGGGCACTTTCTGCGATGCATGGCCTTCTGGGTAGGCACTGCCGCCATTGCCGGCTTGTTTCCGATTTAAACTCATAGTACAGTGTTGTGGAAATTACAAACTGCCTTGGTTGCACCAGGGAATGAGTACAGAATTGTTTATGTAAGCTCGGGTTTACGTAAGTCACCTATTGTAGTAGGCGAAGAGGAGTATCGGTTTCTGGCAACTGCTATAGTTGACAGGCAATAGGAAACTAAATGTCTACCCGAGTGGTCCCTGTAGTGCTGCCAAATGTCAATCCTAGTGCTGCCTTTGAAGTCCTGGTTACCAGACCATGCTGGCCAATAAATATTGCAGAACTGATCCTTTAATGTAAAATCATTCCACTCAGGTAAAGTAATATTGATTCATCACTGTTCCCTGCTTTCCGTCCCATGGTAATTTTACAGTCCTTCTAAGTCGATCCATTTTAATTTAGTTGGTGTCTATTATGTGGTACTTTGCCGAATGGATGTCATTGTTGTTATGTCTCCTCATGGATAAATCAATGCATTGGCTGTTGTCTATGAAGTCATTGACTTTTGACACTTAATTAGGTTTCTGGTTTCAGTTAAGTTAGTGATAGGTCACCTATACTTCCGCTCGAACTATTGAAGGAGGATTAGAATAAAGCAGCCACATCGCAGCCACAAACAGAGTCCAGAAGCCAGACAAAGAGTGGGAGAGTTATTTTATTCAGTTGGCTGGTTGCCATTCATCTGTGGAGAATGGCCACTTGGTGAGCAGTTTCTTTGTGTTTGTGGAAAGCTAATCTGGCACGAACTAGAGAACAAAGAAAGAAGGGGAGGGAGATACACTCGTGAGTTTAAATGGGGAAGTAACTAATTTATTAATGTGCATCAATACAAAATATATGAAATGCCTGTTCCTGCAATGCCAACACATCTATTTAAAAAGTAATTACATTCCCACACTCTGCACGTTTTCATTCTGTTCATAAGTCATAGGAGCAGAACAATATATATTAATGATCTGGATGAGGGAATTGAATGCAACATCTCCAAGTTTGCGGATGACACGAAGCTGGGAGGCAGTGTTAGCTGTGAGGAGGATGCTAGGAGGCTGCAAGGTGACTTGGATAGGTTGGGTGAGTGGGCAAATGCATGGCAGATGCAGTATAATGTGGATAAATGTGAGGTTATCCACTTTGGTGGCAAAAACAGGAAAGTAGACTATTATCTGAATGGTGGCCGATTAGGAAAAGGGGAGATGCAACGAGACCTGGGTGTCATGGTACACCAGTCATTGAAAGTAGGAATGCAGGTACAGCAGGCAGTGAAGAAAGCAAATGGTATGTTAGCATTCATAGCAAAAGGATTTGAGTATAAGAGCAGGGAGGTTCTATTGCAGTTGTACAGGGTCTTGGTGAGACCACACTTGGAGTATTGCGTACAGTTTTGGTCTCTCAATCTGAGGAAAGACATTCTTGCCATAGAGGGAGTACAGAGAAGGTTCACCAGACTGATACCTGGGATGGCAGGACTTTCATATGAACAAAGACTGGATAGACTCGGCTTGTACATGCTAGAATTGAGAAGATTGAGGGGGGATCTTATAGAAACTTACAAAATTCTTAATGGATTGGACAGGCTAGATGCAGGAAGATTATTCCCGATGTTGAGGAAGTCCAGAACTAGGGGTCACAGTTTAAGGATAAGAGGGAATTCTTTTAGGACCGAGATGAGAAAATCATTTTTTACACAGTGGTGAATCTGTGGAATTCTCTGCCACAGAAGGTAGTTGAGGCCAGTTCATTGGCTATATTTAAGAGGGAGTTAGATGTGGCCTTTGTGGCTAAAGGGATCAGGGGGTATGGAGAGAAGGCAGGGATGGGATACTGAGTTGGATGATCAACCATGATCATATCGAATGGCGGTGCAGGCTCGAAGGGCCGAATGGCCTACTCCTGCACCTATTTTCTATGTTTCTATGTTTCTAATTAGTCCATTTGCCCCATCGAGTCTACTCCACCATTCATTCATAGCTGATCCATTTTCCCCTCTCAACCTCATCTCCTGCCTTCTCCCCATAACCTTTGACAACCATACTAATCAAGAATTAATCAATCTCTATTTTAAAAATACCAATTCACTTGGCCTCCACAGCCACCTGCGGCAATTCCACAGATTCACCACCCACTGACTAAAGAAATTCCTCCTCCTCTCCGTTCCAAAGGTACTTCCTTTTATTTTGTGACTGTGCCCTCTAGTCCGAGACTCTCCCACCAGTGGAAACATCCTGTCCACAACCTCTCTAACCAGGCCTTTCACCATTAGGTAAGTTTCAATGTGGTGGCCCCTCATCCTTCTAAACTCCAGCGAGTATAGGCCCAGAGCCGTCAAACGCCTATCAGATATTATGTTCCTCCTAATCTTATAATACTTATGTTAATGAAATTGTAAAAGAACATATGCTGTTTCTCATGATGAGCACTGGTTAGAAAACATTGGGGGGTTCATAATAGCTTATGAATTGAGGGTGTGCTATGGAGAAATCAGAGCAAGGATTTGGAATTTGGCCCAACATTAGATTGTTGACCTCTAAACCCTTTTTGTTCTGCTTTAAAATGTATAATCCTATCCTAAATAAAAATGTGAATAGAAAGTTTATTCACTCTTCATATACTCTGCCAAATGTTATGCAGACAATCTAACCAGTAACGTTATACTTTGTATTGTAGAGGAATCTAATTCCGTTCCCTCCAGATTTCTGACACAGATGGCAACCTGCCTTCCACTGTGGCTCCTGAGGGTCTTTGTGTGGACAACTCCGCTGATAATGTCTAAATGCGGTACCAGATGTTCAAAACTTTGCAATCTTTTGACTAGGACAACAGAGTTAAAAAACCTGCATTTATTATAACGAGTTGGCATGGTAACAATACAGGAAATGTTCCAACCAACTTTAGACTTGAGACTTTAGAGGTACAATGTGAAACCAGGTCCTTTGGCCCACCGAATCCATGCCGACTAGTGATCACTCTGTACATCAGCACTATCCTACCACTTAGGGACAATTTACAATTTTTACTGAAGTCAATTAACCTACAAACCTGCACGTCTTTGGAGTGTGGGAGGAAACTGGGGTAGTTGGAGAAAATATACTATGAGAGAATACATATTTCCCAATTAAAATTCGTGCCAAAAGCTAATAAATAATTTCCACTTGACTTGCCCATGCACATAAGTAATGAATTTGTATTGATAAAGATCCAAAATAATATTTCAGAAGCACTCGTGAAACACATGGTTATGATGGGTAAAATTCATAAGTAGAAGAATGTATGTGATGTTTGTTACTTCAAAGAAATTAGCAACTGTTAACAAAAAGGGATTAAAAAACAAACAAGACCATGACAGCAGGTTTGAGTTGTATGAATCCAAAGCACTCAATTAATTTAATCATTTTCTCCCTGCAGAGAGTTCCACTTTTAACAACATTTTCCTTGATTGAAAACGTGTTCTTGAATTTTTTGTGCAGGCTTTATTACATTAGAATAATAAGATTGTTTTCTCTTGCATTCTTAAGATCAGTCTGAAGAAAGGTCTCAACCCGAAACGTCACCCATTCCTTCTCTCCAGAGATGCTGCCTGTCCCGCTGAGTTACTCCAGCATTTTGTGTCTACCTTCGATTGAAATCAGCATCTGCAGATTTTTCCCACACATTCTTAAGATTAACGTGCACTGACTTATGAAAGTCACTATAACATCTCATTGACATTATTAGCTTCACCCAAAACACCTAATACAAATTCTGTGGAGATCCGGATTATACAACTATATTTATGCATTGATGCAATACAATGTAATAAGGAGAATGACTTCAACAACATGCTACAAACTCAACATCATGGAGACACATGACACAAGAGGAACTTGAGAAAAAACAAAGTGCTAGCAAAACGCAGTGGGTCGAGCAGCATCTTGGAGGGAAATGGACAAACGCCATTTCAGGTTGGGTTGACCCAAACATCATCGGTTCATCTCCTCCCACAGATGCTGGCTGACTCAATGTGTTACTCCAGCAGTTTAGGTTTAGTTTAGGTGTGTTAAGGGGCCGTCCCACTTGGGCGACCTAATTGGCGAGTTTAGACGAATTTTAAAAAATGACATGTTGAAGACCTTCTTCGACCTCCTTCGACCTCCTTCGACAATGTAGAAGACACGTTTCGACTAGCTACGTCTAGCTACAACTAACTTCGGGAAACGTGGACATCGAATAGTGGAGAATAAAGACGACCTCCTTCGATCTCCTTAGACCTCCCATCGACCTCCCTTCGACTATGATGAAGGCTCGCCAGAATTCGCGGATTAGGTCACCCAAGTGGGACAGGCCCTTTACATCTCTGTAAAGGCCTGTCCCACCTGGGTGACCTAATCCGCGAAGTAGCAGGTCTGGCAGCATCTCTGGATAGAAGGAATGGGTGATGTTCCAGGTTGAGACCCTGTTGCCTTTACATCATTCTGCAATCTGGCTGTATATCTCTAATAAATGTTTTGTCTGTAATACCATGTTAAAGACTTAATTCTTCTAGTGCAATAGACTATATATATATATACACACACACACACACACACACATATATACATATATATATATATATATATATATATACTATATATGCTATATTTAAGAGGGAGTTAGATGTGGCCCTTGTGGCTAAAGGGATCAGGGGGTATGGAGAGAAGGCAAGGATGGGATACTGAGTTGGATGATCAGCCATGATCATATCGAATAGCGGTGCAGGCTCGAAGGGCCGAATGGCCTACTCCTGCACCTATTTTCTATTTTTCTATATATATAATATTCAGCTGGCCACACGGGAGTACTGCTCAGTGTTTTTAAGAAAAATACAATAAACTGTGGATTATTGCAAGAGGTCATATATATATATATATACACACACATATCTATGTGTGTGTGTGTGTGTGTATATATACATATATATATATATGACCTCTTGCAATAATCCACAGTTTATTGTATTTTTATTAAAAACACCGAGCAGTACTCCCATGTGGCCAGCTGAATATGTTTTCCCTTATTGTGCAGATATTTGCCAAAGTAATATTTAGAAACACAAGATTAGTTCCAGCAAAGCTGATAATTAGTGTGGTGGTAACATGGCAAAACAACAGTTGCAATTAATCCCTTTATGATCCAATTGTTCTTACAAATTTTTATACAAAGTCAAGGTCCAGGCAATCAAATAAAGATAATGGCTTAATGAAAAGAGGAAGGAATGCTTCCTAAAATAACTATCAAAGGTTAATACACCGTTTAAAAGTCTGGGTGTATTCTGAGAACTGGAAAAGGAACAGTCAGTTCCAGATAGAGGTGAAGAATTTTTTAGGGGAATTGGCAGCACATTGATCATCAGAGAAGGTTTTGTGGACAGATCGGGAGGCATCAGAGAGAGAAGAGCTGTTATCAGGCAATGAAATTGACATTGGAGGATTGGAAGAGAGAGCAGGTGGGAGTGAGTTGAGGGGACAGGCACAGTGATGCAGTTAGTAGATCTGCAGCTTCACAGCACCAGAGACCCAGGTTCAATCCCCACCTCGGGTTCTGACTGTGCAGCATTTTCACGTTCCAACCATGACCGCCTGGGTTTCCGTGAAGTTGCTCCTTCAGTCTCCAGCACTCCAGAGCAAACAGTACAAGTTGGTCCAGACTCTCCTTTGAGCTAATACGCTCCAATCCAGACAATATCCGGGTAAACCATTTCCGCCGTCTCTCCAAAGCCCCTACATTTGGTTCAGCCACATTTAAAGTATAGTGTGGCAAAGGGAACAGTGGCCTGAGCTAATTTTTATACAGCTGCAGCTATAGTCTGCCCAACTGTTCAACCTAATGCCCGACCAATGAAGGTAAGCGTGTTGCAAGAATTCTTTTTCATCTCTTCACGTGTTGCCACTTTCAGAGCTCAGGACTTGCACACCAAGATCCTTCTGTATTGCAGTTCCCAGGGATTCTGCCACTTATGGTGTAATTATATATATATATATATATATATATATATATAATGTGTATAGATGACTCCATGATGCTCTCTGAAGAAGGGTGCCAACCCAAAACATCACCCATTTCTCTCCAGAGATGGTGCCTGTCCTGGTTGTGTCTATGTTCGGTGTAAACCAGCATCTGCACTTCCTTCCAACGCATTATCACTTTCTGTGCTTTGCATTTCACCTCGTTCCTCCCTCTTCTGTCCATATCAACACCCTTTTGTCTCCATAGACTCCTATTGCCTCCTTTCCATCTCCAACTATGTCCACCCATCTGCTGATCAAAAGAACGCCCTCACCTGTATCCACCTGTCACTTACCAGGGTATGTCTCGCTCCCCCACTCCTTTTCCAGCTTTTACTCCCCCTGCGACAATGACTGAAGAAGGTTCCCGACCTGAAACATCACCTATCCACATCCTCCAGAGATGATGCCTGACCCATTGAGGGACTCCAGCATCTGCAGTTCCTTATGGCTAGCTCTTAAACATTTTGTTTTTATCTTTGATTATTTTCATCCTTTAATTGCAGTAGATGTGCGAATGATTTCTCCCACACAGCCAGTGTAATTTAGATATGAAGTGTAACCCAGCTGTGTTACTCATTGTCAACCCCTCAGTGGCCATTTCATTTAAGGGAGGGAGACCATTTACCTCCCACTGAAACAGAAGAATCTGTTATTAAACAGTGATGTTAACCCATTTGACATTTCTCATATAAATTACAGTTGCTGAACGCTCTGTAAATAACACACCTATTAAAACATATCATCTTGCCCACATTGAGGGCAATTCATGTCAATTGCGTAGGAGTACTTGTGAACAGTATGTGGTTTAACAACAAAAATATATACATTTTCCTTATCAAAAACAGGTTTGAGATGACTTGCAATTGAAACAGCGCTTAAGAATAACTTTAAGCAATCTGGGTAGGTAGCATTTGTAATGTCATGCCCTTAAGAGGCAATCTAGTCCAATGTTCAAGCAAAGCTTTTAATCATAAGGAGAGAGAGAGAGAGAGTGGGAGAGAGGGAGAGAGGGAGAGAGGGGGGAAGGGAGGGAGAGGGGGAGAGGGGGAGAGAAAGATGTGCAGAGGGTATTTAACTAATTTCAATTTTGTAAAGTCAGCTGCTCATATCATATGGCTGTGTTTTAACTAATAAAAGCCATGTATAAAGCAGGCTACTACCTTGTTTTCATGTTGTGAACGATCACATAGCTAAGATCAATAAAACACAATGGAAGATGGAGAGGCAATGATGCATGTTCTCCTTTCCTTGCTGTGAAACCAGAGGAGAGAGCTATTTGGACTGGGTTGAAAATCACTTTTGTGAAACGAATGCAGGGAATGTGTCGCAACTCCTTTTCTAGAGTTGGTGAATCAAAGTACTGCATTTGTATGTCCTCCAGGTTGAGGAATTGGTAAAATGTGAGTTAAAACTAGTTTTTCAATTTCAGAGATTTTTTTCGAGAGCAATCATATTCCAGATTCTCATATAACTCTGAGTCCCGCTGGGTTACATGGCATTTGGTTCATAGGTTGGTTATTTAACCTGTATCTCTAGTTCTCTTGATAACCTTGGAGCTCATAAACCACAGTTAATTCAACCACTTCGGGCATGCTGGGCAGTTTCCCACGACATACTGACATTTTGTTCCATTAATTTAACTTGCATTCCTTCCTGTAGTTAAATAAAGCTCTGAAGAAAAAACAAATAGGTTACTAAAAAAAAAACTTGTTTTTACAGCAGATATGTCTGACAGTTAAACGGATGAAATATAGCTGGGGAGATTAGTCCACTTTTGACCCTTGATTTTGCAAATATAATAAATCTTTATTTTGTTCATCATATTTCAATCAGAAGGAGCTGCAAGGGGAAAGTCCACTCTCAGTAAGAGGAACAATCTTTCAAAGTGTTGCTAATCAAGAATCTATCAAAACATCCATTGACCTGGCTTCCGCAGCGTTCTGTGGCAATAAATTCCACACATTCACCCCCCTCTGACTTGTTGATTCCTGTCTAAAAGTATGTCCCTTTATTCTGAGGCTATGGCCTCTAGTCCTAGACTCTCTCACTAGTGGAAACATCCTCTCCACATCCACTCGTTCCAAACCTTTCACTATTCTGTACGTTTCAATGAGGTCCCCCCCCCCCATCCTTTTAAACTCCAGCATTTACAGGCTCAATGCTGTTAAATGCTCATCCTATGTTAATCCACTCATTCTAGGGATCATTCTCGTAAACCTCCTCTGGACCCTTTCCAATGTCAACACATCCTTCCTCAGATATCGGGGCACAACATTCCTTATGCAGCCTGACTAGTGCCTTATACAGCCTGAACACTACATCCCTGTTTTTATATTTTAGTCCTCTTAAAATCAATGCTAGCATTGCATTTGCCTTCCTTACTGCCGATTTGACTTGCACATTAACCTTTTCGGAAACCTGCACCAGCACTCTCAAGTCCTTTTACACCTCTTATTTCTGAATTAAATCACAGCTCCATCACGGGTACTGGCCTCCCCACCATTGAAGGGATCTGCAGGAGGTGTGGTCTCAAAAAAGGCAGCTAGCGTCAACATGGACCCACATCACCCTGGCCACATTCTCATTTCACTCCTGACATTGGGAAGAAGATAGGATTCTGAAAACTGTAACATCCAGGTTCAGAAACAGCTAGTTCCCAACGACTATTATACTATTGAACACCAAGAATTAAACTCTGAGCTAGGAATTTGGGACTTGGAGCTTTGTGTTGTTTTTTAGCACCAGATTGTAATTTTTATTTATTGAACTTTATTTTTCTGTTTGTTTATTATGTTATCTATTGAGCACTGTGTTTACAACCCTTTTGGGCTGCTGCAGGTATGAAGTTCATTGTTCCTCTTCAATAAATGTGACAATAAAACACACTTGATTCCCTTAATTCTTGACTTGCTGTCAAGAACCGGCTCATGTCATTAGATGCAGCATAGGCTTGGGCCAGACAAATGTCCAACCCTACGGGCCACAGCTATAAGGTGAGAGGGGGTAAAGTTCATTAAGATATGCGGGGCAAGCTTTTTACAGAGAGAATAGTGGGAGGCCTGGAATGCATTGCCAGGGGTGGTGGTGGAGACTGATCTAATAGTGGCATTTATGAGGCTTTTAGATAGGTGCTTGAAAGTGCAGGGAATAGAAGAATTTGGGTCACGTACAGGCAGATGAGGTGAGTTTAACTGGGCATCATGTTTGGCACAAACATTATGGGCTGAAGGGCCAGTTCCAGGAAGGAACTGCAGATGCTGTTTTACACCGAAGATAGACACAAAATGCTGGAGTAACTGAGCGGGACAGGCAGCATCTCTGGTGAGAAGGAAACTGTGACATTTCAGGTGGAGACCCTTTTTCAGGCTGAGAGTCTGGGGTAAAAGGAAACTAGAGATATGGAAGAGTACAAAGGTGAGGTGTGAAAAGGACAGATCAAAGCAGATGATGAGCTGGAGAGACTGAGGAATCACAAAGGGGGAGCAGCGAGAGACGGCGTTGCAGAATTCTTTGTATCCTTGATGTAGCCTAGATCATCAGTCAAATCAGCCTCCCTTCCACCCCAGACACTTCCTCTCCCCCCTCTCCCATTAGGTAAGAGGTACAGCATTTTGAAAACGCATGCCTCCAGATTCAGGGACAGTTTCTTCCCAGCTGTTATCAGGCAACTGAACCATCCTCTCACCAACTAAAGAGTGGTCCTGACCTCCTAATTACCACATTGAGACCTTCAAATTATTTCTAATTGGACTTTATCTTGCACTAAACATTATACACTTTATCCTGCATGTGTACACTGTGGGCGGCTTGATTGTAAGGTGTAGGAAGGAACTACAGATGCTGGTTTACACCGATTATAGACACAACATGCTGGAGGAACAGAGTGGCTTCGCTTTGATTGTAAACATGTGTAGTCTTTTCACTAACTGGACAGCACACAACAAAAAGCTTTTCACCGTAAATAAACAAAACTAAACTACCCAATAGTGTCATGCAAGAACCTTTACCAGAAGGGATGAAGAAGAATAAGATAGCAGATCGCTGCCACCTTATAAAACCCTATTAAGGCCGGGCAATTCATGTTTGCCTTGTCAGCACAATGCACATCCTGCAAAGTGAATAAATATGGTCACAGTCCCATTTCAGCAACCTGTATGGAAAATGCTTCCATGAGCATTCATATGCAGCACAGAACGCCACAGGAGATCCTTTTCCCCTGTAGCTATCAAACTGTACAACTCCCCCCACCCCCCCCACTTCTGTCGTGGGGTAGAGTGATTCCCCCCCCCCACCCCCCCCCCCCCACCACCAATCTTTGCACATCCCCAATCCTGGACTTTCCACTTAATTTCAAGTATCTTGTTGTGTTTTATGACTGTTGGCAGACCAATTCCCCTCTTGGGATAAATAAAGTTTTATCATATCGTATTGTATAGTTTGAGGAAGTCAAATGAAGACGGGATCAGGCAAGATACCGTTAAATATTTTGGCTGTGAGTGCATACGTGAAGATTTGTCACTGGGTCATGTTTCTTTGAAGACTATGGCAGCTAGAGTGAATCCTAAAGCAGGGAAAATACTGTGTTGAGTCTGAAGAAGGGTCATAGAGTCAGAGAGCCTTACAGTGTGGAAACAGGCCCTTTGGCCCATCTTGCCCACAATGGTTAACATGCCCATCTGCACTAGTCCTACCTGCCTGCGTTTGGCCCACATCCATGCACCTGTCTAACTGTTTCTTAAATGTTGCGATAGTACCTGCCTCAACTACCTCCTCTGACAACTCGTTCCATACACCCATCACCCATGTGTGAAAAAGATGCCTCTAAAGAGCTTATTCGATTTTTACCCTCTCAGGTTAACTTTATGTCCTCTGGTTCTTGATTCCCAAGACTGTGCATTCTGTGCATTTGTGTGAAAAAGTTACCCCTCAGGTTACTATTAAATCTCTTTCCCCCCCCCGCCTGATGTCACCTATCCATATTCTCCAGTGTTGCTGTCTGACCCGCTGAGTTATACTTGCACTTTCTGTCTTTTTATAAATAATGCACAACCGAACCAGCATGTTCAAAAAAGTTATTTTAATTTTTAATTCTTCGGTTAGACATGAGCTGACTGTGAATGGAAAATTTTGATCATATGTTATCTCGTTCAATTTAATCTACACTTATTTATTAATAAAAGGGAACACTGTTTCATTTCGGCATTTGAAATACCGAAAACACCAGCAGGAAATAACAAACGGGTTTTTGAAAATATATTTGTCATTCACTGGGAAGAATGCTTAACAAATCCACCTACGCAAGAATGCTCTGACAACCAACAATGCCCAAGAGATCTCAAAAAGGCCTTCTGCTCTAAATTTACTGCTAATTACATGTCATACTACAATTTTGTAAAAGCAAACACTATTGGAGGTCCTTAGAAATGTTTGGAAGTTTTAACCTCTGGAGCCCAGATTCTGACCCAACCCAAACTGGGACTATATTTACACTGTGAGCTTTGAGGGATCGTTAAGTTAACACTGTAAATTCCAAGATAAGATTCATTCTGTTCACACAATAGAAGGACACTCTCTGAAGCCCATAATACCCCCATCTGCTTGGTCCCGTAGCGTAGCACATCGACGTTCATGGTGTAAATGCAGTGTCAGAATCACCTTGCAAATTGTTACAAGGGACTTAATGCCAATATCTTACATTTAAATGTTAAAAGAATGGACACAAAGTACTGGAAAAGCCCAATGGGCCAGGCAACACCTCTGGAGAACATGGATAGCTGAAGTTTTTTTGTCAGGACCCTTCTTCAGGCTCATTATGGTGGGAGGAGGGGGGGGGAGGGGGAGAAAGCCGGAAGATAGGAAAGGCAGGACAAAGCCTGGCTAGTAATACCTGTAGGTGTAACAGAGCGGAACTGCAGATGCTGGTTTATACCTAGCAGGTCAAGCAGTATCTTTGGAGGAAGTGGATTGGTGACGTTTCGGGTCTGGACCCTTCTTCAGATTTCTTTGGCTGCAGAAGGGTCCCAACCCAAAATGTCACCTATCCATTTTCTCCAGAGATGCTGCTTGACCCACTGAATTACTCCAGCATTTTGTGGCTATCTTGAAGGGAGAAGAGGGAGTGAGACTGGTCCTTGATTATGCTGGTAGCCTTGCCTAAGTAGTGTGAAGTGTCGATGGAGTCAATAGAAGGGAGGTTGGTTTGCATGATGGTCTGGGCTATGTCCACCACTGCCAAATCTCTTGCGGTCTTGGGTGGAGCTGTTCTCAAACCTTGTTGTGATGCATCCCAATAAAGTGCTTTCTACGACACATCTGTAGAAGTTTTAAAAAAATATATATATATACTGAACCTTTTTTTGTTTTTTACAATGGGTTTTACAGAGCATGATGCCTATATATCTGTTGTGCTGCTGCAAGTAAGAGCACCATTGTTGCATGTTGGAACATATGGTAATAAAACACTCTTGTCTCTTGACTGCCCCCACAGCAATAACAGTCAATGTTTGCAGTCTCGACAATGTGTTGATATGTCAGCGAGCAAAGCAGCCAGTTTATCTGATGCAAATTCCACAGAGTAAAGTGTTGAAGGATCAGTTAAACTGTGGTTGAGTGAGAGGTGACTGTTGCCCAGAAGAGACACCTCTTCTCTCTTCAAAAGTGTAATTAATTACTTAACTCTGCTGGAAATGGAATTCAGTTTGATTATGAGTGGGTGGGTGGGTGGGTGGGTGGATGACTAGCTTTCAAGGACTGAAAGAAAGTGTAGGTAAACAAAAAAGGAGATGAGAATAGTGGAGCACATTGACGGACTGTCGGTACCTGCAATCCGGGTTGGGTCTGAACTGGGAGTTCTGGAAGCAAGGTTGGATGTCCCGAGGCAGAAGACGGAGGTGTAGGCAAGTCTGAAGAAGGGTCTCAACCCGAAACATCACCTGCTTTTTCTCTCCAGAGATTCTGCCTGTTCCACTAAGTTACTCCAGCATTTTGAGTCTATCTTGAGAATGGAGAATAGAGTGCGATACGGTGGCACAGTGGTAGAGTTGCTTACTTACAGTGCCAGAGACCCAGATTCGATCCTGACTACAGCTGTTGCCTGTACGGAGTTTGTACGTTCTCCCCGTGACCTGTGTGGGTTTTCTTTGATATCTCCAGTTTCCTCCCACTCTCCAAAGACGTATAGGTTTGTAAGTTAATTGACTTGGTATAAGAAATTGTCCCTAGTGTGCAGAATAGTGGTAGTGTGCAGGGATCGCTAGTCGGCACGGACCCAGCAGGCCGAAGGTCCTATTTCTGCACTGTATCTCTAAACTAAACTAAACTAAAGGAGTTTTCTGTGGCATTTGTGGAAGTGTAACTGGCACGAAGCAACTGGGCTGAATGGTCTGCTCGTGAGACAGTGGTTCTACCAGCCGCGCCACTGCGCTGTCCTTGACATTTCTTATACTAGATTATATGGATTAAAAGGGGGGTGTAAGTAAACACAAAAGGAGAAGAGAACAGAGGAGATTACAGTGACATTTGTGGAAGCTTGATCAATTGGGCTGAATGGTCGACGTTTGCTTGATCAAATTCAATGAAACAAAAGTGAATGCTGAAAGATTCAAAATAATCATGCACTACAAAGATGCTAATAAAAATATGTCCTCTAGTGCCTTTAAAAAGGGTAGGGATGAACAAAATTATTTCTTTTGTGCGATATTGTATTTGAATTGAACTTAATTGAAAGATACAGCCTGGAGATACAGCAAGATACAGCATGGATACAGCATTGGCCCCCATTGATGCATAGAGTCCATGCTGATCATCGAACATCCATTCGCACTAGTTCCATGTCATCCTACTTTTGTGTCCATTCCCTACGCACTAGGGGCAATTTAAAGAGGCCAATTAACCTACAAACCCACAGGTCGAGGGATGTGGGAAGAAACAGGAGCACCCAGAGGACACCCACGCGGTCAAAGGGAGAAAATGCAAACTCCACACGAATAGCACTTGGAATTAGGATCGAACCTGGATCTCTGGTGCTATGAGGCAGCAACACTATCAGCTGCACCATTGCACCGGCCTCTCTACCTCATGCTTCCTCTGTTGATTCAGGGGTATTTTCTTCCTTGAAGTTTCCTCTGCCATATTACCTGACAAGTCTAGAATGAATGGGTTAATGCCGCCTCACGGCCAGATGTTTGGTGAATGAGCAGATGTTGGCAGCAAACACAACTGTGTCCAGATGTAAATAGATCCTGCAAATCAATCGCCACTATTTATTGATGGTTTCGGCAGCATAGAGCTGTCAGGTTCAACTGACCTCTGAAGTTGTCTACTTCCCTCAACACAGCAATATGTTCATTGTCAATGGATGCTGCATCATAGACCCTGACATAAAAATACCATCCTGAGAAGTAAACTTATTCTGGAGATCAGAAAAGAACAAATGTGATATAAAATATGCATTGTTCACACATTAAAGAACAGTGGTGAATTTACTTGGCTGTTATCAGGCAATTGCCAGCTGTTATCAGACAACCAATACAATCCTATTTCCCAGCTGTTATCAAGCAACTGAACCTTCCTACCAACAACTAGAGAGTGGTGCTGAGCTAATATCTACCTCATTGGAGACCCTCAGATTAGTCAAATTCTACTGGACTTTATCTTGCACTAAACGTTATTCCCTTTATACATATCTGTACATTATGGATGATAGATACAACATGCTGGAGTATCTCAGAGGGTCAGGTAGCATCTCTGGAGGAAAAACGATGGGTGATGTTTTGGGTCGGAACCCTTCTTCAGATTGAAAGTTACCTCGGTACATGTGACAATATACAATAAACTGAACTAAACTACTCTTGTTAATTTTAAAGCTTTATGACTAATTTTGTTCATCTAAATTCTTCTACTTCTTAGGCCCCCCCTCAGTCATGGCTGACCATGGGTGTCTCCAGAGTTGGAGGACGCCTGTGCGTGACTGTTTAATGTGGGGTGACTGGTGCATAGACAACCACCACACGGTTCTTGTCAGATCTGGATCAGGATCCAGTGGCATCAAGTCCAAGACGACCGGAGACCCTTTTCTGCTGCAGCCTTCAACCGACTTCCCAGCCGTTGTGACGCTCCACTGAGGTCAGCCATCATCCTCCGCCTGTTCCACCTTTGAGGTCTTGGTTGGATTGCTCTTTGTCAGAGTCCTCCCCCTCGACCTTACCGCCATGGGTGGCCCTACCTGGAGCATAGCTCCAGACAGCATCGCTCTCAGGATCTCAGGACCACACAAGCTTCTCCACCACGACAAGGTGACAATCCACGGAGAAGAATACATTGTGTAAAAATATCCATGGTTATAAATATGGGATAGATAGGATAGACATTTTCCCAAGGGTGGCAATGTCAAAGATTAGAGGGCCTAGCTTTCAGGTGGAAGGGGCAAAGTTTAAAGGAGACTAGACCAAGTGCAGACCCGTTGGGTCTGTTTCCACAACGGCGTTTGGGGGGGGGGGAGAGGAGGAGGAGGAAATGGGAGAGATTTGGGAGGGAAAGGAGAGCGGGGTAGGGGGTTAGAGAGAGGGATGGGGGAGGTGTGGGGGAGGGGGGGGGATGAGGTGTGGGAAACATAGAAACATAGAAATTAGGTGCAGGAGTAGGCCATTCGGCTCTTCGAGCCTGCACCGCCATTCAATATGATCATGGCTGATCATCCAACTCAGTGTCCTGTACCTGCCTTCTCTCCATACCCCCTGATCCCTTTAGCCACAAGGGCCACATCTAACTCTCTCTTAAATATAGCCAATGAACTGGCCTCAACTACCTTCTGTGGCAGAGAATTCCAGAGATTCACCACTCTCTGTGCGAAAATTTTTTTTCTCATCTCGGTCCTAAAAGATTTCCCCCTTATCCTTAAACTGTGACCCCTTATTCTGGACTTCCCCAACATCGGGAACAATCTTCCTGCATCTAGCCTATCCAACCCCTTAAGAATTTTGTAAGTTTCTATAAGATCCCCCCTCAATCTTCTAAATTCTAGCGAGTACAAGCCGAGTCTATCCAGTCTTTCTTCATATGAAAGTCCTGACATCCCAGGAATCAGTCTGGTTAACCTTATCTGTACTCCCTCTATGGCAAGAATGTCTTTGGCAAGGGAGATGGAGAGGGGGGAGGGAAGGGAAGGGGGGAGAGGGAATGGGGGTGGGGGAGAGAGGGATGGGGGTGGGTGGAGGAGGGGGAGGCGATGGAGAGGGGTGAGGAGAGGGAGATGGAGAGGGGTGAGGAGAGGGAGATGGAGGGGGGAGAGAGGAATGGGGAGGGGGAGAGAGGGATGGGGGAGGGGGAGGGGGAGAGAGGTGGGGGAGGGGGGAGGGATGGGGTAGGGGAAGGAGGGGTAAGAGTGTGGAGGGAGGGGGAGAGGGGTGGGGGGAAAGAGGGGAAATAGTGGGGAGGGAGAGGAGGGGGAGGGGTAGGGACAGTCCATCTGTTCCCCATTCCCTTTCACCCCCAATCTTCTTTCTCTATTCCCACACACGTGATGACGCACTTCGACACAGGCTGCGGGGGTGGGGGGGGGGAGGGGCTGGGGCTGGTGCTGGGGCTGCTGCAAAGGCATATGTAAATGGATCCATTCCGATTGGACATCTGTGAGCATTGGGCATTGTGACATCACACGATGGAACGTTCACCAACATTCTATGGGTGAGAAGCAGTTTTCTTTTGATATTTGGGGGGGGGGGGGAAGAAGGATTTTATTAAAAATGTGTACATAAAATTTAATCAGGAGTGGATACTTGGAATGAAAGGTGAAATCTCTACTGAAAGGAAAAAATCTCGGCGATTCTGCGTCTGGTGTTGGCGTAGCAACGAATCAAAGGCTGGCAGCCACAAGTCAGGCAGGCAGCCAGCCGGCAGGCAGCCGGTAGCCGCAGACTTTTATATAATAACTAGACCAAGTGCAGACCCGTTGGGTCTGTTTCCCCAACGCGCGTTTGCGGGGGGGGGGGGGGGTGGGGGGAGGGGGGTGGGGAGAGAGGGAAGGGGGTGGGGAGAGAGAGGGAAGGGGGTGGGGGAGAGAGTGATTGGGGTGGGATGAGGGGAGTTGAGGGGGGTGGAGAGGGAGATGGAGAGGGGGAGGAGAGAGGGGTGGGGGAGGGGAGGAGAGAGGGGAGGGGGAGAGAGGTGTGGGGGAGAGGGGAGGGAGGGGAGGAGGGAGATGGGGTAGGGGTAGAGGGGGAAGAGTGTGGATGGAGGGGGAAGAGTGGGGAGGGGGAAGGGGGTGGGGAGAGAGAGAAGGGGGTGGGGGACGGAAGGGGGGTGGGGGCAGGGGGAAGAGTGGGGAGGGGGAAGGGGGTGGGGGAGAGAGGGAAAGGAGTGGGGGAGGGAAGGGGGGTGGTGGAGAGAGGGATGAGGGTGGGGGAGGGAAGGGGGGAGAGGGAAGGGGGGGTGGGGGAGAGAGGGATGGGGGTGGGAGGAGGAGGGGGAGGAGAGGGAGCAGGGTGAGGAGAGAGAGATGGAGAAGGGGAGGAGAGAGGGATGGGGGAGGGGGAGAGAGGTGTGGGGGAGGAGGGGAGGAGGGAGATGGGGTGGGGGGAGAGAGGGGAAATAGTGGGGAGGGAGAGTGGAAGGGGGAGGGGTAGGGACAGTCCATCTGTTCCCCATTCCCTATCACCCCCAATCCTCTTTCTCTATTCCCACACACGTGATGACGCGCTTTGACACAGGCTGCGTGGGTGCGGGGGTGGGGCTAGTGCTGGGGCTGGTGCAAAGGCATATGTAAATGGTTCCATTCCGATTGGACATCTGTGAGCATTGGGCATTGTGACATCACACGATGGAACGTTCACCAACATGTTATGGGTGAGAGCTATTTTTTTTTGATATTTTGTGGGGAGGGGGGGAAGAAGGATTTTATTAAAAATGTGTACATAAATACAACGAAATTTATTCAGGAGTGGATACTTGGAATGAAAAGTGAAATCTCTACCGAAATGGAAAAAATCTGGGTGTTTCTGCGACTGACGTTGGCGTGGCAACGAATCAAAGGCTGGCAGTCACAAGTCAGAAACACACACAGCCAGCCAGCCACACAATTTTAATATATTATAGATAGAAGATGTACAGGGCACATCTTTTACACAGAGGATTGTGGGTGCCTGAAACCTGCTGCCAGGGGTGATGGTGGAGACAGAAATGACAGTAGCATTTGAGAGGTTTTTAGATGGGCACATGGATTCGCAGGGAATGGTGAGATATCGATCACGCAGGCAGTGGAAGAATAGTTTATCTTGCCATCATGTTCGGCATGGAAATTGTGGGCCAAAGGTCCTTTTCCTGTGCTCTACCTTTCTATGTTTTAGGTTCTGTCATAACACGACCCAGAATCCTATTTCAAACAAACTAAAACTCAAATCTATTAGAGTCATAGTCATAGAGTGATACAGTGTGGAAACAGGCCCTTCGGCCCAACATGCCCACACTGGCTAACTTGTCCCAACTAGACTAGTCCCACCTGCCTGTGTTTGATCCATATCCTTCCAAACCTATCCTATCCATGTACCTGTCTAACTGTTTCTTAAATGTTAGGATAGTCCCAGCCTCAATAACCTCCTCTGGCAGCTTGTTCCATACACCCACCACCCTTTGTGTGAAAAAGGTACCACTCAGATCCCTATTAAATATTTTCCCCTTCACCTTGAACCTACGTCCTCTGGTCCTCGATCCCCCTACTCCGAGCAAGTGATTCTGCGCATCTATCCGATTTATTCTTCTCATGATCTTATACAACTCTATAAGATCACCCCTCATCCTCCTGCACTCCAAGGAATAGAGACCCAGCCTACTCAACCTCTCCCCATAGCTCAGACCCTCTAGTCCTGGCAACATCCTCGTAAATCTCCTCTGAACCCTTTCAAGCTAGATAATATATTTCCTATAACATGGTGCCCAGAACTGAACAGAATACTCTAAATGCAGTCTCACCAACATCTATACAACTGTAACATAGACTCCCAACTTCTATACTCAATACTCTGATTGATGAAGGCCAATGACCAAAAGCCTTTTTGACCACCTTATCTACCAGCGACTCGAGCTTCAAGGAACCATGCACCTGTACTCCTAGATCGCTCTGCTCTACAACACTCCCCAGAGGCCTACCATTCACTGTGTAGGTCCTGCCCTTGTTAGACGTCCAAAAATGCAACACCTCACATTTCTCTGTAATTGTAATTCTATTATGAGATGAAAGAATTTAGCAAGAAGTATAATTGATGGGATGAAAAAGAGATTGCATTCTCAGAACATTACAGAAAAGCAGGTACTCTTAAGATTTATTTTTACCATCAGGTCTTAAAACTCATAACAGGATTGTGATACACACTGTAATTTCAAATTAGGTTAGAATATTCCCATTGCAACCTCACACGGAATATTTAAATGGAATTGATACAAACTGCATTAGTTATGTAGTTACAACAATGTGATGTAGGTCAACATTGTGTTGCCTTTGTGAACAGTCTTGTCAAACATTTGCTGATTGAGGGATGAATGATCCTTTTGTTCAGACCATGTAAACAGTTATATATGGGGGGTTTCTGATAAAGACAGGAAGCACGGCATAATCGGAAACAGTGTGAGTTACATTTTTGCTCGTTTCTTCCGTAGAAGAGAACTCCGGATTTTGAAAGGATTTGTGGAGGTGGAAGATTAGTTTCCTTCTGGAACAGCTGAGGCACTTGGTAACTGTTGGCCTGGGAGGGTTGATTCAGCAATAGTGATGTGCTCACCCTTACAGACTTGGGACCAGCAAGCACACAATGAACCATTTATTGGGGCATCTAGTTAGTGACGTTCACAGTGAGCTTGAGGATTCACAGGGCCATTGGAACCCTTATGTTATAGAGTTTAGGACCAGAGGGCACAATCTTAGAATAAAAGGACGTGCATTTAGAATGGAGATGAGGAGGAATGTCTTTAGCCAGAGGGTAGTAAGGAAGGCAAATGCAAGGTTAGTTTTAATGTCAAGAGTACTGGAATATAAAAGCAGGGATTCAATGCTTGATACGGCACTGGCCAGACCCTTTTTCGATTATTGTGAGCAGTTCTGGGCCTATATTTGATGAAAGATATGTTGGCATTGGAGAGGGTCCAGAGGGTGTTTACGAGAATGATCCCGGGGATGATTGGGTTTAAGTATGATGAGCTTTTGATAGCTCTGGGCCTGTACTCATTGGAGTTTAGAAGGATGAGGGAGGGTGGGAAATTTCATTGAAACATACCGCATAATGATAGGCCTGGATAGAATGGATGTGGAGAGGATGTTTTCACTAGTGGGAGAGTCTAGGACAAGAGAGTACAGCCTCATAATATAAGGACATACCTTTAGAAAGGAGATGAGGAGGAATTTCTTTAGTATGTTAAACGCTGTTTTGATATCAGGAAGTATTAAAGGAATAATAAGCAGTGACTAGTACTTTATTCCTTGGAGTGCAGGAGGTTTTAGTTTAGCCTAATTTAGATATATAGCATAGAAACCATACAGCAACCATTGATCACTCATTCATACTAGTTCTATGTCAATAGACAATAGATAATAGACAATAGGTGCAGGAGTAGGCCATATGGCCCACAAGCCAGCACCACCATTCAATGTGATCATGGCTGATCATCCACAATCAGTACCCCGTTCCTGCCTTCTCCCCATATCCCCTGACTCCGCTATCTTCAAGAGCCCTATCTAGCTCTCTCTTGGACCCACCGCCCTCTGAGGCAGAGAATTCCACAGACTCACAACTCTCTGTGTGAAAAGGTGTTTCTTCATCTCCATTCTAAATGGCTTACCTCTTATTCTTAAACTGTGGCACCTGGCTCTGGACTGCCCCCAACATCGGGAAAATGTTTCCTGCCTTTAGTCATCCCACTTTCCTACTTTCTGCACAAGGTGCAACTTACAAAGGCCAATTAACCAACAAGCCCGCACATCTTTGGGGTTTAGGAGGAATCCGGTGCACCTGGAGTAAACCCACGTTGTGATAGGGAGGACACGCAAACTCCTCACAGGAAGCACCCAAGGTCAGGATCGAACCTGAGTCTCTGGCTTTGTGAGGCAGCAGCTCTACTAGCTGCGCCACTGTGCCACTTATCTATATGATCTTATAGAGATGTATAAAAACACAAGGGGAATTGATAAGAGTGAATGCACAAAGTCATTAACCCAGCGTGGTGGAATCAAGAACCACAGGCCATTAGGACTGTAAATTCTTTATCTCACCAGGGACTAATTTACTGTTGTGTCTTTTTGTTAAATGTAAATACTGGTTCTGTTCTGTTCTGTTGTTTTGCACAATCCGCAGGCATTGCCACTTTCATTTCACTGCACATCTTGTATGTGAATGTGACAAATAAAGCTGACTTGACTTGACATCGGTTTAAGGTGAAAGGGGCAAGATCTTATAGGAAGTTGGGGGACAACATTTCCACCTAGTGGGTGAATGGAGCCAACTACTGGAGGAAGCAATTGAGGCAGTATTTAAAAAAAACATTTGGACAGGTACATGGCTAGAAGGGTTTAGATGGATTTGGGCCAAATGTGGAAATGGGGCTTGCTTAGATGGGGCATCTCGGTAAGCATGGATGAGTTGGGCCGAAGGGCCTGTTTCCACGCTGTGTGACTCCAGGTCCTACTGCAGTTGTACAGGGCACTGGTGAGACTACACCTGGAATATTGTGTGCAGATTTGGTCACCTAATTTGAGGAAGGACAATCTTGATATTGAGGGAGTGCAGCGTAGGCTCACCAGGTTAATTCCCGGGATGGCAAGACTGACATATGATGAAAGAATGGATTGACTGGGCTTAGGGTGACCACCGGGTGGCGCCGTGATGGCAGTCTTGCCAACAGTCTGTCTGTCCTTTCGTCTTTTTTTAATTTTTAGTGTGATTTAAAAGTTTGTGGTTTGTTTTATGTGGGTGGTGGAGGAGGGGGTCGGGGGAAAGTTTTTTTCAATCTCTTACCTTGCCGAAGATACGATTGTTTTCCGGGTCGTATCTCCGGTCCCTCTGCGGCCTAGCATCGTGGAGCTGGAGGCCTTGCTCAGGGCGGACTTTGAGCCCCACCGCGGGCCCTGAACTTACCATCGGAGCCGATTCCTTGCCAGGGATCAATGCTCCAACCACGGCCTGCGGACATTAACATCGCAGAGCTCGCAGTCTCGGGAGAGACCAAGTCGGGAGCTCCAAAGTTGCAGAAGGTTTCGACTAGCCCCGACCCGGGGTCGATTGCCCAGCGCGGGGAGCTGAGATCCCCCCAATGCAGGAGCTTAATCCCCCCGATGTGGAGGGCCCGCCGCCGGCTACGTGAGTTAAGATCGCCCCGTCAACGGAAGGCTCAAGGCCCCCGACCGCAGGAGAACAAAGAAGGGAAGAGATTGAACTTTTTTTCGCCTTCCATTACAGTGAGGAATGTGGAGGACTCACTGTGGTATGTGTGTTCTGTTGCTTTTTATTAGTATGACTGACTGTCTGGCAAATCAAATTCCTCGTATGTTGCAAAACATACTTGGCGTCTGTGACTATGATTATGATATTCACTGGAATTTAGAAGGATGAGAGGGAATCTTATAGAGACATATAACATTCTTAAGGATTTGAACAGGCTAGAAATATGTTCCTGATGTGGGGGAGGCTGCAACCAGGGGTCTGGTGTAAGCAAGCAGTGACTTGGAATCAGCCAATAGGTGGCACACCAGTGTAGGCCAGGACAATAGGGAGAGATCAGGCTTCCCTTGACAAACATGACCTGTTCCCTTTTTTGGTCTGTTGGAAATCAGTGACGCTCGTTCACTCAGGGGAATTGAGCTTCCAAAGGTCTGAAATTTGATCTGATTGGCCTCCACACAGGAATTTAGTTCTCATAATTACTCTGCCAGGAAACCATGTTGAAATCCGATTATTCAAGAGAAGAAAACAAAACGAGAATATCCTCGGTAAACTGCACAGTCTCCACCTGCTGGTAATTAATTTAATTTCAGCAGGAGTTAGTTAAACATGGCAGTAATAAACAATTTGTTGAATTGTTTTAATACAATTTTAACACTATTTACTACCTTCTGCACCCATGCAGAACTCATGGACTTCATTAAATTTCATTCTCCAACACCTCCCTCCCCTTTCTTGATCTCACAAATCTCAATCACAGACGATAGACTATTGACTGAAGTCTATTATAAACCTACTGACTCCCACAACTATTGTGACTACACTTCTTCCCACCCTGCCTCCTGTAAAGACTATATTACTTACTCCCAATTTATCCGTCTACGCCACATCTGTGCCCAAGATGAGGTGTTCCAAACCAGGATATCCAAGGTCCTCATTCTTTTGGGAATGGGGGTTCCCCTCTTCTATCACAGATGAGGCCCTCACACATGCCTCCTCGGTACCTCACAGCACTGCTCTTGCTCCTCCTCCCCTTAATTATAACAGGGACAGAGTCCCCCGAGTCCTCACTTCTCGCCTGACCAGGCGTAGCATACAGTACTTAATTGTCCAAAATGTTTGCCACCTCCATCGGGGATCCCACCACTAGCCCCATCATCCCACTCCACCCCTTTCCGCTTTCAGCAAAGACTGTTCCCTCCGCAACTCCCTGGTTCAATCATCCCTTCCCACCCAAACCACCCCCTCCCCTGGTAGTTTCCCCTGCAACCACAGGAGTTGCAACACCTGTCCGTATACTTCCTCCCACAACCTGTCCAGGGACCCCAACAGTCCTTTCAGGTGAGGCAGAGGTTCACTTGCACCTCCTCCAACCTCATCTACTGTATCCGCTGTTCCAGGTGTGAACTCCTGTATATCAGCGAGACCAAGCACAGACTGAGCGATCGTTTCAATGAACACCTTCGCTCTTGGCCTTGGCCTACGCCATCTCACGGTTGCTAAACACTTTAATTCCCCTTCCCATTCCCACACAACATTTCTGTCCTGGGCCTCCTCCATTTTCAGAGTGAGGCCAAATGCAAACAGGAGGAACAGCATCTCATATTTCGCTTGGACAGCTTACAACCCAGTGGTATAATTCTTGATTTCTCTAACTTCAAGTAACCCTTGCATTCCCTCTCTCTCCATCCCTCCTCCACCCAACTCGTACCATCATCAAAGTCTCATTTTCTGTAACGCGTTCTCACCTAACGAACAGCTAACAACGACCTGTTTCCTCTATCATCGTAATTTATTTGCATATCTTTCATTCATTTGTTCTATATCTCTCTACATCACCGTCTATATCTCTTGTTTCCTTTCCCCTGACTTACCATCTGAAGAAGAGTCTCGACCCTAAACATCACCTATTCCTTTTCTCCAGAGATGCTGTCTGACCCGCTGAGTTACTCCAGCTTTGTGTGTCTTTCTTTGGTATGAATATTATTTTTTCTAACTTTAAATAACCTTTGCATCCCCTCTCTTTTGGTCCCTCCCCCACCCTAGTCGGCCTACTGGTTACACTGTCATCTTGCTGCGTTTCACTGTTATCACTCGTTATCACCTTCTCCACAGCCAACAATGGACCATTGTGGGCTCCACCTTTCGTTGATCATCGTTGCTGACCGATTTGTCCTTTTGCATATCTTTCATTCATTTGTTCTATGTACCTTTTCATATCTCTCGTTTCCCCTTCCTTGATTCTCAGTCTGAAGAAGGGTCTTGACCTGAAACATCACCTATTCCTTTTCTCCAGAGATGCTGCCTGAATCACTGCGTTACTCCAGCTTTTTATGTCTACATTTAGTTGAAGACAGTAATAGCCGCAGGAAACTAATGAGTCAGGCAGCATCTTTGGAGGGAATGGAAAGGCAACGTTTCGGGTTGGGACTCTTCTTCAGACACAACAGACTTCAACGGCATCTGAAGTTCCTTGAGACTCTAATTACATATAATATTAGATTAAAAGAACAACCCTGGAATGTAACCACTAAAAGCATAAGGCTGATGATCAGGAAGGGTCTGAAGAAGAGTCCCAACCCGAAACGTCACCTATCCCTGTTCTCCAGAGATGGCGTCAGATCCACTGAGTTGCTACAATACTTCATAACTTTAAAAAATAAAGCTGCATCTGCAGTTCCTTGTTTCTCAATCTTTTACATTGACCGGTGTTGCAGTGCTGTAACAGCACTGAAGCAGCTTGCCCAGTGACGGAGTTAGTTATGCAAGGCTGGTTTTCAGTTCTACAGCTGGGATGTTGTCTGGCCCATAGTCTTTGCTGCATCCAATCCTCTCAGCCGTGTCTTGATATCACATGGATTGAATTGAACTGGCCTGTTGATGTCTTTGCTAATGTTGGAGATTCCAGGAGGAAGCTGAGAGTGATCGTTGTGGCGCTTCTGGCTGAAGAACATTGCAAATCCTTAGTGTGTAGGAAGGTAGACAAAAAATACCGGCGAAACTCAGCGGGTGAGGCAGTATCTATGGAGAGAAGGTATAGGTGATGTTTCGGGTCGAGGCCCCACTTTCAGTCTGAAGAAGGGTCTTGACCCGAAACATCGCCTATTCCTTCTCTGCCTCACCCGCTGCGTTTCTCCAGCGTTTTTTGTCTACCATCGATTTTTCCAGCATCTACAGTTCTCCCTTAAACATAGTGTGCAGGAAGGAACAGGTGTTGATTTAAACTGAAGATAAACACAAAAAGCTGGAGTAACTCAGCGGGACAGGCAGCATCTCTGGAGAGGAGGAATGGATCACGTTTCAGGTCGAGAATCTTCTTCAGACTGAAATTGGGGTCTTGACCCGTTCCTTCTCTCCAGAGATGCTGCCTGTCCCGTTGAGTTACTCCAGCATTTTGTGTCTATCTATTTCAAATACATATCTGGGACTGATATTGCAGGCTCCCACTATCATTGAGGATGGGGATATTCTTCGGCATATAAGAGGCATATATAGGGTAGGCAGTCAGAACCTTTTTCCAATGGTGGAAATATCCAACACTAGAGCGCATACCTGTACGGTGAAAGGGGGAAAGTTTAATGGAGATGTACGGGGCAAGTTTTTTACAGAGTGTGGTGGGTGCCTGGAAAGCACTGCCAGAAGCGATGGTGGAGGCAAATACAATAGTGACGTTTAGGAGGCTTTAAATGGGCACAGGGAAGTGCAAAGAATAGAGACTATGGATCACGTACAGGCAGATGAGATCAGTTAACTTTAAATTATGTTTGGCACCAACATTGTGGGCCACAGGGCATGTTCCTGTATTGCACTATTTTACATTCTATGTTCTCTGACATACTATATTCTATGCTGTATCCTCCCATTAGCTGTTCAATGGTCCACCACCAGCTGTAACGAGTTGTGGTAGGACTTTAGAGCTTTGATGTAGAAAGCTAAAGATGCTAAACTAACCACGAAGAGTGAAAACATGCAGCGTAGCTCCAGCTCCAGGGAAATGACAACCAATTAGATTCGGATCTGAATGAAAGTCCATTGAGTGAGAAGTCTTGTGTTGAGGTTCAACACACTGAGACACAAGATGCTGCAGTTGCTATAATCTGCAGTAAAAAAAACATACTTCTGGAAGAAAGGTCAGGCACAATCTGTGAGGCAGAGAGAGATGGTCCCCGATTCCTCCGATCTTGAACCAAACCATTGACCATCCCTCTGCCTCCACAGATGCTGCCTGACCCACTCAGTTCTTCCAGCAGTTTGTTTCATGCTTAAAACACACTGAGATTGTCCAGTTACTTTGGATCTATATGTTTTATAATTTTTTTAAATTTTGTTATTAGACAGGGAGCTAACATATTTAATATTAGTTGTGACCACTTTACGAGTTGTGGAACATAACCAGATATTAGAGTCATACAGCACGGAAACAGGTCCTTCGGCCCAACTTAACCATGCCCGATCTATGTTAGTCCCTCATGCCCATGTTTGGCCCATACTAATACTAAAACTCTCATCTTGACCACTTCCAGTCTGCGCTGTGTGCAATTTGTGCAAAAACGATCCCCCATAGTGCTATGATTTTTCGCCACCTTACTCACCATTCTCCTCTGCTGCAAGTCAAATAAGTTTTGTTCCGATCGGGTGAAATAGTACAAAAGTTATGAAGGTTTAAAAATCGTGAAAACGCTCCTTCAGGAACCCGCTGTCAATAATGCGGCAAGGAGAATAAAATGCCGAAGGGGCGCAGTGTGTTGAGCAGCTTGTGGAGAGTCAGCGGCCTGCGGGCTGCTTCTGCGGCGACTAGCACTAGTGCTGCTAAGTTGAACCGGAAGCCTCTGAGTGAAGCCGGAGTGGGACTGGGATCTGCTATATGAGGCCGAAAGCTGAAGGTGCGGGGTAAGCAGAGTGCGAGCCCCCCCCTCCCCACACCCCCTTCCCCCTCCCCATCCCCTTTTCCCCACACACACCCCTCCCCCACACCCCCCCTCACCCACACACCCCACCTCCCCCACATCCCCCTCCCCCACATCTCCCTCCCCACACCCCCCACCCACACACCCCTCCCCCACACCCCACCTCCCCCACTCCCCAACACACACTCCTCCCCCACCCCTCTCCCCCACATCCCCCTCCCCCACATCTCCCTCCCCCACACCCCCCCCCCCTCCTCCACCCCCTCCCCCACACCGCCATTCCTTACACACTGTGGTCAATTTTACAGAAATTTGTAACCTACTAACCTGCACGTCTTTGGGATTTGAGAGTTGTGAATCTGTGGAATTCTCTGCCACAGAAGGCAGTGGAGGCCAGTTCCCTGGATGTATTCAAGAAAGAGATATAGTGTTAAGGCTAACGGAATCAAGGGATATGGGGAGAAAGTAGGAACGAGGTACTGATTTTGGATGATCAGCCATGATCATATTGAATGGCGGTGCAGGCTCGAAGGGCCGAATGGCCTACTCCTGCACCTATTTTCTATGTTTCTATGTTTTTATGAAACCGGAGCACCTGGAGGAAACTCACATGGTCACAGGGAGAATGTGCAATCTCCACACAGACAGCACCTGACGTCAGGATTGAACCCAGGTCTCTGACATTGTGAGGCAGCAGTTCTATTAGCTGCAGCACTGAATCGCAGAACTGTGTCATGAAAGCTGACAGATTGTCTCTGAGCCTAGTTAGTGTGGAAAACTTTCAATAATGTTAGTGCAGTGGTCAGTTAGAAACAAAAACATCGGGTAAATGTGCACTAAACATTTTCTCTGTTCCTCTTGAAACTTCATCTGTGCCACCCTCAATCTCCGCTGACACCATTCCCAGGATGTTAAAACTCAGCCCTAAGGTGCGGTCATAGCATAAAGTTGTCAAGAAAAGGATTCTAAAAAGCAGCAATAAATCTAAACAAGTATGTTGTTGTTAGCTATATTCAGCTCCCTCCATAACTTCTTGTGGATCGATTATCATGTTATTATGTGTTTGTGATCTACAATTACCAGTGTCTCCTGACAAGCAGGCAAAACAATGCAAGAGATTAGAGTAAAGCTACTTTCCATCGCAGCTGTCTCTGTCTGTCCTTGAGATCTCAAGACTGTATATAGCTCAAGTGTTGTTTTTGTTCTGCCACCTGTTGGTGGTGACGGGTTGGCCCAGTATCAGCACAGCAGCACTGAGGATGTATCCCGACATTCCCATCCGCGTGGCAGGAGGATCCCGGCGAGCCGTGGCCATTCATGGCAGCAGGCCTGGCTCACCCGCCGCGGACTGCGAAACCGCCCGGAATACCCAAAGAGCCGGACACGGGAAGACCCGGCGGGCCGCGGCCTGCAGTGGGGAATCCGCGGAGCCCTGTCCCTGCTCATCCACTGGAGACCAGAGCACCGAAGAGGAGGGAGCCGGTCATGTGGAGCAAGGCCGGTTGGAATGGGAACCGGAGTCGTACCTCCCACGCCCTCAAGGTCGGCTGCGGGAGGTGCCCCCAGGGCACAAAGGTGACTGGGCGAGAAACATAGAAAATAGGTGCAGGAGTAGGCCATTTGGCCCTTCAAGCCAGCACTGCCATTCAATATAATCATGGCTGATCATCCAAACTCAGTACCCCGTTCCTGCTTTTTCCCCATATTCCTTGACTCCGTTAGCCCTGAGAGTTATATTTAACTCTCTTTTGAAAACATCCAGTGCCTCCACTGTCTTCTGTGGCAGAGAATTCCAGAAGAGGAACATCAGTACGTTGAACGATCCAAGGACTCACCTGGATCGGGCTCCGTCCATAAGACCCAGTGCACGGGTCGAACTTTGGCAATGGCGTCAAATCTGGTGACTCAAAAATAATTTCACTGCGTTTTGCACGAGTGACAATAAAGCACTATTGAAGTATTGAATGTGAACAGAAAGGTTCAAGAGACATCTAATCCTGGGCTCGAATCTCAACTCTTCACTCCTCCCAGCTCATTAACATGAGAACGTGAGGAATAAAAGCCCCTCAAACTTGCTCGCCTTTAAACAAGAACGTGGCTGATCTGATTATTGATCTCAACTACACTTTCTTGTCGAATTCCCATAATCTTGAGGCTGAAGCAAGAATCCGACCCAAAACTTCACCTATACATGTTCTTCAGAGATGATGCCTCGCCCATTAAGTTCCTCTCGCAATTTGTGTCTTTTTTTCCCCCTCATAATCTTAAATTCTCCCGTAATCTAAAGATCTTTCCATCTCTGTTTTGAGTATATGCAATCAGTCTGGAATAGAGAATTATAATGATTAAAAAGAAGCACAAAGTGCTGGAATAACGACAGATCTGGCAGCATCTCTCGAGGACATGGATAGGCAAGGTTTTTGGTCAGGACCCTTCTTGAGAACTCTGTCTGAAGAAGGGTGCCGACCCAAAAGGGAATCTATTCATGTCCTCCAGAGATGCTGCTAGACCCGTTGAGTTTCTCCAGCACTTTCTGCGTTTTTTTGGTAAACTAGCATCAGAAGTTTACCGTACCTCTATAACGTTTCAAATATCTCAAGGGAATTAAATCCTTTCTCATCTCAGTCTTAAATACGTGGCCTTCTATCCTGAGACTGTTTCCCCAGACCCCCAACCAAGTGAAACATCATCATCTGGTCAAGTTGAGAGGGACGAGGAGGATCTCATTGAAACCAACCAAATATTGAAAGGCTTAGATAGAGTGGATGTGGAGAGTATGTATCCAGTAGTGGAAGAGTCAGGAGGCGACAGCCTCAGAATAAAAGGACGTACCTTTAAAATGGAGATGAGGAGGGATATCTTTAGCCGGAGGGTGGCGAATCTGTGAAATTCATTGCCACAGACAGTTGTGGAGGCCATCATCGGGTATTTTTAAAGCAGAAATTGATGCATTCTTGATTAGTAAGGACGTCAAAAGTAACAAGGAGGAGGCAGGAGAATGGGGTTGAGAGGGAAAAATAGCTCAGCCATGATCGAATAGTGGAACAAACTAAACGGGCCGATTGGCCGAATTCTGCTCCTATGTCTTATGGTCAAAGCTTTTCCACTTTCTTGCTCTTTTCAGTAAGATCACCTCTCAGTTAAGCTACATCTATTCAAACTTACATTGGAATATAACCTCTTGATCTAAGTAGTTAATCCAACTCCGTATTTATAGTAAATATAACTCCATACCTTACCTTCTTTTGTTGCAGCTCTATGTCAGTGACAGTTGTTTGAGGTTATATTAGTCTTGCACTGATGTCTGAGACAGAGTTTAGACCTCTTACGGTCGGTCCACTTATGTCCAACTAAAGGGCAGCAGAGCTGCTGCCTTACAGCGCCAGAGTCCCGGGTTCACTCCTGACTACAGGTGCTATCTGTACGGAGTTTGTACGTTCTCCCTGTGACCTATGTGGGTTTTATCCGAGATCTTCGATTTCCTCCCACACTTCAAAAGTCGTACAAGTTTGTAGGTTAATTGGCTTGGTGTAAATGTAAAGTTGCCCCTATTGTGTGTTGGGTAGTGTTAATGGTTGGTGTGGACTTGGTGGGCCAAAGGGCCTGTTTCCGCGCTGTATCTCTAAACAAAACTAAACTATATTACACTAAACGAAATAAACTAAACTAAACCAAGATGTGGACATTACATGTCATTTTTATTTATTATTGATATCAGAAGTTGGTAGGGATTCCATGATTGTTGTGCATCAGAATATCTGGGACAGTATTCATATATTATTCGACTTCCCTGCCTCATCCAGGTTTATCAACGAGACAACGAGAGAGAATTGTTTTCAAAGTTTTAAGTTACAATTCGGTTTAACAAACGATGAAACAATCCCTTGTTCTCATTTAACTGACTGTGATATCTAAGACACTGAAAATAAACCATTGCTATGAGTCAGCCGGAAGAGATGCACGAAGTCTCACACAGAGCTGCTGATGTTTGAGTGAAAGATTATCTGCCTTATGATGCTTTGACCTTAAGTCTGTTTGCATAATGAATCTTAAAGTATCGTCTGTCATCGTTTGACTTTCGCTAAAATAGAACATCATTTCTTAGATGTTAGAGTAACAGTAAAGTGTTTTGCTATTATATTTTTTATTTATACATCGCGTAGGCATGCGGCTTGCAAGGCCAACATTTAACATCCATCCCTCGCTGCCCTTGAGAATGGGGGTGGTGGTGATGGTCCCACAGTGCTATGAGCTGATAAGCTTGGAGATTTAGTTCCCAGCACCAAAAATGGAACAATGATATATGTCTGTCAGGGTGGTTTGTGACTTTGAGGTGATCTTGAAAAAGCTGGCTGGATGATGTGCCTGGAGTTGATATCATGCAGTGTGGTAAAAGTTGAGGGTATTGAGGCTGTGGCTTTGGGGATGACTATGGGTTCGGCAGCGACCACACCGACACTCACTGTAGGGTGGACTCACGGGATAGGACAAGAGAGTCCGTTCGGGACCTCATAGGCTTTCCAGCAGCTGAACGTTACAGGGGCAAGTATACTGCATTCCCAGGCTGAGATGATGAGCCTCCAACAAATACAACCTGCTTTCTTTTGTGCAAGGTCTGATGTCAGTGAAGAACCAGGCCTCTGATTACCACCTTTCATGCTTGGACATGGCAAGTCTATGGGATTTCTGATCTGTTCATTGCCACTTAGTTCAGACTACAGCAGGTTGCTTTGGCTGGATCCTTTGGTCTAGACATGCCCCGTGTTGCTGCAGAGATGCTCTGCTCCTTATCGCCTTGTACGAATGTTGGTCCCTGGCTTAATAGCGAAATGAAGGATATCCTAAGGTGAAGTACACCCTGTTTGATTTAGTTTAGTTTAGAGCCACAGCATGGAAACAGGCCCTTCAGCCCACTGAGTCTACACTGCCATCGATCAGCCATGAACACCTGTTCAATGTTATCCCACCTTCTCATACATTATTTATTATTGCTTTTGTTTAATTCAATGCCTGATCAGATACACGATAACCTGTTTGCTTTTATTCTATTATACCAGGATGATCCAGGGCTGAATGCAGTGTAAGGGAGATGGCATTTTATTTTACACTACATGAAACCTTTTTTCTCTGGTGTGTACATCGTAAAGGATGGTCCATAAGACTGGACAGATGTAGGACCTTGACAATCATTCAAAGCACTTCCTTCTGATCAATAACACTCCCTTATTAGGCAGTCTTCACTGAGGCAGGTCACTTCACTTCAACCTGTGCCCACATACACAGTAGCGACAACTTTGACAGGTGGCTAATCCGTGACCTCTTGTCGAATTGGCTGTCGCAAAGGCTAAGGTCTTTTAATGTTTTAAAAAGAATGAAAACTATGACAATGATATATGGCATTAAGAGATTTGGAAGATTATTAGAAAATTGAAACGCAATAGAAAAAACAAAAGTATTTTCAACAGTTAAGATACTTAAAATATTTAAAACCTTAAAACAAAGTCATGCAATTAAAAAATAGTTAATATTAACCCAGCAGGCAACTGTTCTCCTTCATGGGAAGTCAATAGACAGGAATTTACTGCCCTGGGGAAAATGAGCAATTCAGCAGTAGTTTAGTTTAGTTTAGTTTAGAGTTACAGTGTAGAAACAGGCCCTTCGGCCCACCATGTCCGCAGCAAACAGTGATCCCCGCACATGAACACTATCCTGCACACACTGGGGACAATTTACATTTATACCAAGCCAATTAACCTACAAACCTGTAAGTCTTTGGAGTGTGGGAGGAAACTAAAGATCTTGGATTAAGCCAGGTAGGTCATGGGGAGAACATATAAACTCTGTACAGACAGCACCCGTTGTCAGGATCGGACCTGGGTCTCTGGCGCTGTAAGGCAACAACTCTACCGCTGCACCACCGTGCATTAATGGGCAGTTGGAAAAATAACAACGTTTAATACATGCAACAACAAAAAAAGAAACAAAGAGCTGAAGTAAGGCAGCGGACCAGGAAGGTGACGTCAAGGCAGGCCCCTTCTTTAGTGATTGTGGAGAGGGGTAGAGAAGAAAGCTGGAAGAGAGGAGGAGCAGGGTCAAAGCCTGGCAAGTAATAGGTTGATACAGGTGAAAGATCGGCAGACCACACGTGGACAAGAGGTGAAAAGACAGAAGGTGTGAGATGAAAGGATTGAGGAGCTGTGAATTGTGAAGCTAATGTAGAGAGAAAGGACAAGTAGGTGTGAGTCTAGATGGGGCATATGGCAATGGGCAATGGGGGGTGGGGGTGTTTGGAGGTCAGAAGAGAGAGGGGGGGGGAGGGTTTTGTTGTTACCTAAAATTGGAGAATTCAGTGTTCAAACTGTTGGGTTGTAAGCTACCCAAGAGGGATATGAGGCGTTCCTCCAGTTTGCGTGTGGCCTCACTCTGGCAACGGAGGAGCAAGTTGCACATACAGGGAGGAATTTGAAACTTGGTGGTACTCAGTGATGAACTGCTGACAGTTACAGGTGCAGCTGCCAATGTTTTTATGATCCATTCTTTCTCATAGCATTACATTTTAAAGATTAAATTGGAAATCCACCGCATCAGCTCTTGTCATTGCTTGGGGTTATAACGGGGAAATGACAGCAGGTACTGACTTATCAGTTCTGATATTTAAGCCTTTCTGTCCTAAGCCTCCTCCACTGTCAGAGTGAGGCCACACACCAATTATGGGAACAGCTTATAACCCAGCAGTATGAATATTGATTTATCTAATGCCAAATAACCCTTGCATTCTCTTTTTCTCTGTCCCTCCCCCACCCTAGTTGTCCTGCTGGTTCCACTCTTTGCATCCATATATCGCTTCATTACCACCTCTTCCACACCCAACAATGGACCATTGTGGGCTCCACCTTTCCTTGGTCTCCGGTGCCGGCTCTGATTTCTTCTGAACCTTTTCAGACCTCCCTGAACCTTCCCTAACTCTCAGTCAGAAGAAGTGTCTCAAACCAAAACGCCACCATTCTTCACAGATGCTGCCTGACCCGTTGAGTTACTCCAGCATTTTGTGTCTATCTTCAGATACTTAAGCGACTGTTCTAGATTATTTCTAACCTATGTGCCATCCAACCGGATGACTGCACCATCCTCCACTTTCCAGCACAATCTGACATTGTCTTTATTGTGGCTCATCTGCCGATGAAGCCTCCACACCACTGTTGTACTCATCAGGTGCGATTATTCAAGACGTTCCTATTACCCATTCTCTGGCAACTCCACGCCATCCAAATTCCAAACTCACTAGAGTTAAACTAATTCATTGGTCTTCATCTCACTGGGGGAAATAAAAGCAGATAAAGTGGGAAATAATCAGCAGGTCAGACAGCATCGGTTGATGGAGAATCAGAGGTATTATTTCAGGTCGAGGATGTCACACCCTGGCCTCTCCTCTCCCCTCTCCACTCGGGCAAAATAAATGTGAAAACACACACCTCCAGATTCAGGGACAGTTTCTTCCCAGCTGTTATCAGGCAACTGAACCATCCTTGAACTCCCTTGAGCCTCACATCCGCCATGTCATTAAAACCTCCTTCTTTCACCTCCGCAACATCGCCAAAATCAGACCCTCTCTCACACCTCCCGCTGCTGAAAGACTCATCCATGCCTTCATCTCCTCCCGACTGGACTACTGCAACTCACTTCTCCTTGGCATCAGCTCCACCTACATCAACCGACTCCAACTGGTCCAGAACGCAGCCGCCCGAATCATCACCCACACCAAATCCTGGCATCACATCACTCCAGTCCTCAAACAACTTCACTGGCTTCCCATCTCCCACCGGATCACCTACAAAATCCTGGTCCTCACCTACAAAGCCCTCCACCATCTGGCCCCCCCCATATCTCACTGACCTCCTCTCCCCCTACCAACCCTCACGGTCCCTCAGATCCACATCAGCCGGTCTCCTCTCCATCCACAAATCCAACCTCAGCAGTTTTGGGGACAGAGCCTTCTCCAGGGCAGCTCCCAGGCTCTGGAACTCCCTCCCCCAACTGATCCGCAATTCTGTGTCCCTCACCATCTTCCAGTCCCGCCTCAAGACCCATCTCTTCACCTCTGCCTATCCTTAGCCCCACGTCCCCCTCCCTTTTCATCTGTGCTTGAATTGCCTCATATTGTGTTTTGAATTGAATTCTGTCTTTAATTTGTGTACTAGTCATGTCTCTACTATTTATTTCATTCCGCTTACATGTTTTTCCTCTACTTGCTAAATTTTTGTAAGGTGTCCTTGAGACTCTTGAAAGGCGCCCATAAATAAAATTTATTAATATTATTATTATCCTACCACAAGTACAGAGTGGTCCTGAACTACTATCTACCTCATTGGTGACCATCGGACTATTTTTGATCGGACTTTGCTGGCTTTACCTTGCACTAAAGGTTATTCATTTATCATGTATCTGTTCACTGCAAATGGCCCAATTGTAATCACGTATTGTCCTTCCGCTGACTGGTTAGCACGCAACAACAGCTTTTCACTGTACCTCGGTACGCGTGAAAATAAACTAAACTGAGCGGAAGTCAATGATCTTTCCTCAGGATAATTGGCGAGAATAATTGACATTTGACATGTTTTAACGTACAGATTGTGGAGAGGAGAGTAAAGAATGAAAGATTAGTGTTGACATGGAAGGAGAGATTAAATGCTAAAAGGAACAATAATGCAAAGTTATACACTACAGAGAAAATGATCTGCTAAAGAAAGACACAAAGTGCTGGAGTAACTCAATGGGTCAGGCAGCATCTCTGGAGAACATGGAAAGGTGATGTTTTAGGTTGGACCCCTTCAGACTATATTTAAGTTTATAGAATCATACAGCATGGAAATAGGCCCGTTGGCCAAACTTGTCCATGCCCATCAGGTTTTATAGCTCAGCTGGTCCCATCTGCCTGCATTTGGCCCATTTCCCTCTATATATCTCCTAAACATGAACCTGTTCAATTGATTATTAAACGTTGCCAGTGTGCCCACAAATATAACTTACTTTGGCATAGTTCATTGGGCGCACCAATCGTTGCGTGAAATAAATCCCCCTCAAGGTTCCTTTAGATCATAAACCTACAACCTCCAGTTCCGAACTCCCCAACCATAAGAATAAGATCATTCACTTAATCTATTTCTCTCATGATTTTATATATCTCTACAATATCATCCCTCAGCCCTCTGCACTCCAAATAAAAACTGTGCTCAAGCCTGCTGGTGCTGGTTTAAAAAAATACCCGACAAAGTGCTGGAGTGACTCAATGGGTCAGGTAGCCTCTCTGGAGAACATGGTTACGTGATGTTTCGGGTCAGGATTGGCTTTGGGAAAGGTAAACGTATTAATTTTAATGATTAAGCTTGCAACTTATCTCTGTCCACTGTCCACTCTATCCATTTGCTCTTGTTTTCATGAGTAAAACCTGCGATATTGTTGTAACAGTGCATGGTACTGTTCTCTATAATGATGAAACCAAGTTTTGAAAACTCTGTAAATAAAACAGTTGCTGCTGTCATGCACATGAAGCTAGCAAGGGATTTCTCCCACATGGTTCTCAAATAATAGCCAGCCTTACATTAAAATGTATTGCAATAATAATGATCTGAGTTTGTGAGGCCAAAATGCTTATGTGTCGGAAGGAACTGCAGATGCTGGTTGAAATCGAAGATAGACACAAAAAGCTGTGGTAACTCAGTGGGACAGGCAGCATCTCTGTAGAGAAGGAATGGGTGACGTTTCGGGTCGAGACCCTTCAAATACTTAAGGTCCTGTCCCACTTTCCCGAGTTATTCACGAATTCTCCCAAGTTATTCACAAATGTTCCCGAGTTTTCAAACTCGCAGAATGTTGGTAACGAGGCCGTCGGAGTCCGTGTATATTTCGTAGCGGCTCGTTATGCCAGCCCTAGGAACTCGGGGCTATTTTTTTTACTCGTGAACATTTTTCATCATGCTGAAAAATCGTCCCGACTTACCTGATGCCCCGAGTACCTACGGCTGCCATAACGAGCCGCAACGATATATCCATGGACTCCTATGGCCTCCTAAGGACTCGTTACTAACATTCTGCGAGTTTGAAAACTCAACAGAATTCTTGAATAACTCAGGACAGGCCCTTTATGTTATTCTTACAGCTATTTGTGATCTCTCAACATTGCACCAGTAAAAACATTACAAAAGCGCTTCATGGTTCCTAAGGTCTTGAAAGGTCTCCATTTAATGCAAACCCTTTCATTAAGACTCTGGGCCTGGCACTGGATTATCTGTTGCATCAGTTATAATAGCAAATAGCATTGGTAATTGACACTGTGCGCAAGTAAGACAGGAACAGCTGTGTTTTAAATGCAAATACCTCCCCCATAATGTAGGTGGTGAGTGTAGAACAGAGCTAATGGTCTGAGTTTGTTTGTACCAGTTCAAATACCAATTGCAGCTGGTTTGGCTTTTGGGGATTTGTTACGTACATACTTGCAAGGGGAGTCATTACTGAGAAATCTAGCTCAGAACAAGGCCAGCCACAAACTTTATGCTAAAAAAAGACACTGGTTTATACTAATAAAAGTGCTGGAGTCGCTCAGCAGAACAGGCAGCATCTCTGGAGAACATGGATACGTGATGTTTCGAGTCAGAATCCTTTTTCAAATTTTCACTTCAGGGGACATAATGGGAAATGCATTCATACTAATCTCTGCAACAAGTAACATAAATAGACCGTAAAAGCATCAGAATAAATAAAAATCACTTTTCTGAACATTTCTCAGATATTTCAGTTTTCATGATGGTTTATCTTGGAAACTGGCTTCATGGACAATAGTGCACTTTTGATATTTGGCCTAAATTGAATAAGTACCTGACACAAAAAGACACAAAATGCTGGCGTAACTCAGCGGTTCAGGCAGCATCTCTGGAGAATGGGGATGAGTAATGTTTCGGGTCGGAACCCTCCTTCAGACTGAATGTGGTGGTGAGGGGGGGGACGACTAAGCTGGAAGAGAGAGGGTCAGGACAAAGCCTGATACAGGTGAGGGGGAAGTCTGATAGGCAGATGGTCAGACAACGGCCAAAAAGACAAAAGGTTTGGGATAAGGGTAGAAGAGGAGGAGGTAGTGAAGCCAGAGGATTTAATATGGGTGGGAGAGGGGGAGGGAAGAGGTGGGTGCACATCCAGGTGGGACACTGGGGAGAAGGGGTAGGTGGTGTGCAGGTTAATTATCTAAAAACAGAGAATTCATTGCTCATGCCATTAAGTTGTAAGCCACCCATACAAAATATGAGGGTGCTGTTGTCTTCCAGTTTGCATATGGCGACATTCTGGCAATGGAGGAGTCCCAGGATAGAAAGGTCAGAATGGGAATGGGAAGGGGAGTTAAAATGATTAGTAACCACAAGATCAAGTAGGCCTTGAGCACTAGTGTTCAACAAAACGGTCGGCGAGTGTACGTTTGGTCTTGCCGATGGAAAGGCGGCCACATTGGGAACACTTGATCCATGTCACCTGTCCATTCCCTCCCAGATGCTGCCTGACCCATTGAGTTATTTCAGCGCTCGGTATTTTGCTCAAGGCTCCAGCATCTGCAATTCCTTATGTCTCCAACAACAGGGGTGTAACTCGGTGTAAATCAGAAGACGCGGGCGAGAGGGGTTCAAGATTGGGGAGGCGTGAGAAGAAATGAAGTGAAGCTGAGTTTCAAAATAATCTATTGTCAGTAACAGCTGCATTGTGTGGATCAAATCAATTTGTCAGTGTGAAGAGTAAGGTTATTTTGGAAAAGAGTTTACAAAGCATCTATTCCTACTTTCACCACCTGTATCCCTGATGGAGGGTGAAGGCTTGTTTTTGTTTCACTGAGTTATATTTCAAATGTCTTGACTTTCTACAAGGATCTACTTTTTCTTTCAACAAAGTACTTTAACAAGTTATCACAAGGGTTCTACTTTCCCTTATTAAGGTGCTGTTTATTTCACTTATTTGTTTATTGTGACCTAATAAGGAGAGTTTGAGCAGGCGACGACTTGATTCCTTGGAGTGCAGGAGGATGAGGGGTGATCTTACAGAGGTGTACAAAATCATGAGAGGAATAGATCGGGTAGATGCACAGAGTCTCTTGCCCAGAGTAGGGGAATTGTGAACCAGAGGACATAGGTTTAAGGTGAGGTGGGAAAGACTTAATAGGAACCTGAGGGGTAACTTTTTCACACAAAGGGTGGTGGGTGTATGGATGTAGGGTTAGATGCATATGGGCCAAACGCAAGCAGGGGGGACGTGTAGATGGGACACATTGGTCGGTGTGGGCAAGTTGGGTCAAAGGGCCTGTTTCCACTCTGTTTGAC